>NC_143016.1:43767129-43923663 GCF_055824585.1 Amblyomma mixtum | reverse complement strand
GAGTGTTAAAAAAAAAAAATAATGTAAAAGAGAGTTAAACGCGGTCTTCCGCGCAGCTGCATTCCCAGTAATTTCAGAGCGTGGCCTCCGGCGTACTTCGGTTTATAATGCTTTCCAAAGAATACGACGGATGAAATGTCCTACGTTGCGTGGTTACTGCCATGGGCGAACGTGCCAAATGAAGTACCGAGTCCCGTACTTGGGAAGAGTGACATGGATGTTTTCGAAACTGGAGTGGCAGACGCAGCTGTTAAGAAAGGAGCAAGCTGGGTAAGGATGGCTTTGTTAAAGCGGCAGCGAAATGATGTCTTGGTCTGACCAACACTTTCAGAGTATACCTGAGTCCGCCCCTCCGGTTTCGAAAACATCCGCGTCACCCTTCTCTGGGTTCCCTAACAAGGGGGAAAATGGGAATCGTGCTTCATTCACAAGTCCCCTAAATGGACTGCATAAAACTGGTCTTCACTACGTCCTGAGTGAGGAACGTACACGGAAACTAACATGCGATTCGCTGTCCGTGCGCGACGCCCACATGGTCTCGAGAAGTAACAAAGCAGATTCCGAAGCAAAGTACGCCCAGCATATGAAAACGCGCAAATGTGAGAAGGAAATCTGCCGGATGGTATGGTGCATGGCCAGGGTAGGACTAACTAATCTAGCTAGCTAATCAGTGGGAGCGGCCTTCGCCCTGCAGCGAACTGGCCAATGACGTCGGCAACGATGATTAAGATGCTGCACCTCCAGATACGCTACGTTAAGGAGAAGCGGTGAGCACTCCACGACAGCGCGTGTGCCTCCGACCACACACACACACACAAGTGGGGAAAGGGCGGATCTCGAAAGGGGCCCCGTGGACTGATGGCCGGCAAGCACGCTATCCGAATATCCCCCCCTCCCTTCGCTGCTACACATCCCCACGGCCTCCCTCCCTCTACCCGGGGTGGGTTTCTCCTCCCGGCAACGAAGGCGGTGCCCCGGACGATGCGGCGAAGAAGATCCGATAAAGCTCGCCAGTCACGTGATGTGGTCACAAATGAAAGACACAGCCCCATGTCTGGCGGCGACCCAGGCCTGGAGGCGACCGACCCCCTTCTTTCTTTTTGCCGATACATATATCGTCACCTCGGCAACGAACACGGCTGATCTCGCTTAAGACTAACGACCACGCGCACAATACCCCTGGCCTTGCACAAGAAGAATAAATTACAGCTGACCTTGAAAGTAAACGCCTCTCAAGATCAGCGAGATCAGCCCTGGAAAGCGCATGTATTTTGGCGCCATGTAAACAAATGTGTTGGGCCACAGCGCCGTGGGTAACCACGGTTTCGAAGTTCTAAAAACGGATACGGATATTACTTTCGGCGGGCTAAACGCCTCTCAATAACTAAGGAGCCTAACAGTAATGGTTAAGAAGTTAACTATTTAATATTAGTTAACCAGCCTGCTAGTTATCACTTCTAAACTCTACTCTGATGTACTAAACATATTTGCCTACTTGTTAAAATTAATGTAAAATCTTAGATGAAATACCGAGTGTGTCGATGACACTGAAATCGCATGCACATTCTCAGGCTTCTAAACTTGCGAGAGATAGATACAACTCACACTGAGCGAACTAGCGATTTGGGCAGACAAAAATTGATTTCAGTTACCCCCCCCCCCCCCCACACACACACACACATACAAAAAAAAGCTGGTTTTCTAAATTCCACTCGCGAGATGACAACTCAATCGGTGTGAAGAAAGTATGCGTAGCAAACGACACAGGAGCTCGACCGAACAAAGATGGAAACCAGAAGCTGCGGGCGCGGTGTTGCCAGACCGCCAAGCAGTTTCGCGTATCGTCTCTTGCGCTGCGTTTTTCATACTCTGAAAATCACCAGAAAGCCCAAGTATATACTCCTGTAAACATGAGCACTGCCTGCCGTGCACAGCTTGCGCTTTGCGCTCAAGCGTGCCCGGGCGATGAAAGGTGTCTGCGAAAGGCGGGCTAGTCAAACAACACGCTAACTTCGGTGGGGTTGTGTACAGGGTCGTACATAAGTTGTCCAGAATTCTGAGGTTAAGCATTCATAATTTCAACACCGGTACGGTGAGCAGTTTCGGACAAAAGACAGAAGTCCGTAATTAATACTGCGCGCGTAGGTTTACATTGCAAGTAGCAAGATGGCTAATGCTATGCCGAGTGCTCCTTGACAGCAACTAAGAGGTCCCGAACTGTAGCCCACTTACAGCAGCAAAAGTAATTGGTACCAGTATTCTCAAGCAGTTTTTTTTTTATACGCCAACACAAATAATGCGACAGAACGTGAAACGTGGCACTTTCACGGCCACCCAACAGTTTTACAGTTTCCCTTTTGATCAAGAAGGAGCATACTAATTTAACACCGCAATCAGCACTGTCGCTCTTCGCTCTCAATCTGCACATACGTACAAGGAGAGCGGATTCATTAGCTTCAACCGAAAGACTGACTGAAGCGCCGCTAATGAGGTGATCAGAGAAAGGACTCCAGCGCGGTCGATCAAATTCCTTCCACTTTCAGCGCAAATGACCCCATCGGGGGACAGCGAGGCAGGCTGTGTTATTGTAAGTGCGACCACGTAAGGAACAAAACCGCCGAATCGACGTCTGTCCTTAGTATTACAGCGAGAAGTAACACACGTCGAAAAAGCTGTTGACAAGAAAGGCCACAGCCCCGCTGGTACGACGAGGGGACGATATGTCAGGCCTCTTCTCCGGTGCATCCTATCTCCGGAAAGTTCGCCGCGAGGAAATGAAGGCGCCAGGAGACGAGGGAAAAGGCGAGCGCTCGGTAATGGGGTTAGTATCGATTCCGCGCGCATTTCACCGCGGCGAACTCAAGTTTGACCTCATTTATGCCCCACCCCGCACGCAGATAGAGAGACGGGCCATGCGTCTCGGTCCGACCAGGGCGACGGCGGGCGCCTCCCGTATCTCCAATGTACGGCACGAACGGCCCCAGCGGCTCTGTGGCAGGCAGGAAGCCCCCTCGGATGCCAGAGCGACGGAGAGAGCATATTTTAAGCAGGCCAAACGCACGCGCGAAATATACGAGGACATGCGCATACAAACGTCTCCACACCCAGTCCGTATACTGCGTTCGCGTGTGGATGTACTGCGCCGCATTCCCGTCACGCGTCACATGTGAACTCGAAGGGAAGCCGGTGGTGGTGGTCAGGCGATCGCGAACGCTTTTAGTCCGAACAGGGCAATCCGAGAGGGCAAGGGGTACATAGTGGTAGTTGTACGTGGCTGTTTATTAAACATCAGTGGCGTAAATCCACGTACATTTCAGGGGGGCGGGGGGTACACGGCTCTACAGACCCACGCGCTCCCCACGACCTAACAAGTCGTCCAGATGCGGGTACAGACAAAGCCGCCACCGTCAGCGGAAGCGTGGCTGACCGGGGCGATACAGAGAAGCAAACTGGAAACTCGACGAGAGAAACGTCCCCTAGCGAAAAGCCAGTACCGACCAGCTGCACAGTGCCCCATGGGCACACTTCAAAGCGGCACGGTGTGCCGCAATGCTTCGCGGTGAATGCCTTCCATCTGAGTAGATTGGCATCTTCGCCTGCGTCCCTGACCTACGAAAAGCTAATTGATGACACTGCATTTTCGGGGAACCTTTGTGTAGCACATGCGGATGTGGCCCTCGGGGCTGTGGTTCCCCCTCCTGGGATCTGGAGAGAGTCCGGACATTAGAAAGCTACCAGCCGTGCTCGAAAGAGAGCTCTCTCTCTTCATTTAAGAACGATATGATTCCATATTTCTCCCTGCTGTATAACTCTCCTCGCCATGTAAGCTAACGTAAAGTTTCGGGCAAGTTGGTGTGGCATACTCTAGAGGGCATGGCACGGCAGGGAAAGACGAGGACGGCCGCCGCGGTGGCTCAGTGGCTATGGTGCTCGGCTGCTGGCCCGAAAGACGCGGGTTCGATCCCGGCCGCGGCGGCTGAATTTCTTTGGAGAAATTCGAGGCCCGTGTACTGTGCGATGTCAGTGCACGTTAAAGAACCCCAGGTGGTCGAAATTTCCGGAGCCGTCGCTTTGGGACGTTAAACCCCATAAAACCAAACCAAACCAAACCAAAGAAAGAAAGAAAGAAAGAAAGAAAGAAAGAAAGAAAGAAAGAAAGAAAGAAAGAAAGAAAGAAAGAAAGAAAGAAAGAAAGAAAGAAAGAAAGAAAGAAAGAAAGAAAGAAAGAAAGAAAGAAAGAAAGAAAGAAAGAAAGAAAGAAAGAAAGAAAGAAAGAAAGAAAGAAAGGCAGGCGCTTATGTGTGTAGAAGATCGAGTTAGGTAAGTTGGTATCGGTCTATTATGAAACAACAGCGCGAATAAGGACGGGGACGAAAGTGAAGACGGCACAACGAGCTCTGTATGTGTGTTTTCTTTCGTCCGCGTCTTTCCCTGCCGCGCATTCCTCGCAAAGGAAAGCTGAGTCCGTGACAATGCGCTCATAGTGCGTTAGGGCTCGAAGCATCCTATAGCGCGCTTACGAGAGGACCAGCTGACACTTGCGCTAAAGCCGTTATGTTTAGAAATTTCTCTCCTAAAGTGTTGCGTCATGAGCCACTGAAAAGGTGAAAAGGATGGTATGCAGTGCTGCTTTTTTTTTCTTTCGGTTGTCACCAGCTCGAGCAGGCACTCGTCGCTGGTATGAGCCCGATGTTGCGCTTCTTGCCATCTGCAACTTTTTCAGCTGCTGCACAGACGCCTGTTTACTTCTGGTTAATGTGTTTTCTCCCCCCCCCCCCCCCCCCCCCCACCCCACCCCTTTTTTTTAAGAGCGAAGTTTCCTCATGAAAAGCAAACGGGCGGCACGGCCGAATGAGCACCGGACCGGTCATTAGATATTGATAGCGGTCGCGTGTTCGGAGTCTGGACCGAAGTAGAGGCGAACAGGGCCGGGCCTAGTAGATACCGGCCAGTGCAGACCTCTAGCGCCGAGCATAAAGTTATAGTTTGTAGCTTTCCTGAAATCTAAAGCCTGCGTTGTGCCGTTTAAGCATTGCAGTTCAGAGGTCGCGCTACTGTTACAGCATTTAACTAGCATCTCTTTCTCGCTCTATAATCACACCCTCCATGTTTCTTCATTTTGGCTCCTAAGACGCGTTGGCCCGAGATGGTGGAAGGGACATTCGCATTTCTAATCGAACTGGCAGTGTTCAGGAACTGAAAGTGACAGCGATAGACACTGCTCAATGTGTTTTGCTTATTTCGTTTTTTTTTTTCTAAACAAAGATAGCGAGCTGTCATAAATTTGAACGGCGCAGAGGACACGGACACAGGAAATAAAGGCGGATAGAAAAGAGTGCCTCCTGCAAACTGAGTTTACTGCGAAAAACACCGTCATTTTTGGTGCCTCGTCTACTGCCCCTATTTTAACCGACATCTTTCTATCTTATAGACAAGCACATCAGTGCGCAGTTGAACAGGACACCTGTTAGACGGGTGTTCCGCTTTGTGGATGATTATTTTCGACGCAAGTATTGGGTAAATAAATAACTGTGCGAGCACAGCCCGCAAGAGTGGCAGGGGCGCCGGGGAAGACCGGAAACGCCGCCGGGGCGCTGAGAGGAGAGCGAGGGAGGCACTTCAGCAATGAAAAAAGGATCGCTCGAATGGTCGAGAAAAAAACGAGGAAAGCTAGTCAGCGGAGCGACAAGGAAGGCCCGAGACGGCACCGCTGGCAGTCGGTCCTACGAAGCGCCCAAGGCATCGCAGAGAAGACAGGCGAACAAACAAGACCAGAAGAGCAAGTGTACGTCCTGCGCCTGTGTACGTCCTTACTTGTTTCTTGTGTCCCGTCCTCTGCGCTGCTCCACCACAATGGAACAAACAAGGACAAGTCCGCAGCCCCTCCTTGCGCAGACTCCGGCGCCAACGCAGCTGCATGTAAGCTTGGGCACCCCGCAGCCTCTGCATCCGCTAATATGGAATTCTTGAATACATCTGTTTTGTTCCAACTGAGTCTTGCGGCATATCCGTCCCGTGTGGACCCGCGCAGTATGTGCACAAAAGCAGACGACGCAGTCTGTGTGTCACCACGTGACCAGGGTTGCTGCTCTGCCCTGATCATGACGTCCACCACACCCCGGCGCTCAGAAACAACCAGTGCAAATGACGCAACCGCGCATATATGAACCCCGGAGAGCGTATCGCACGTCCTGGGCAACACGCGACGACAAAGACCACGCCAGGTAAGCATCTGGTGTCTCCACCAGGTATTAGTAGCCATTTCGCTTGAAGTTCAGCGCGCAATGAAATGTCAACACGACGCGCGCTGCTCGCCTTTGAGATATTAAAAAAAAAAAAAAACAAAGATATGAACGGGAGTCGAGCGAGTCATGTAGCGCGGGGGCAAGTTCGTTGACTGCGCAGCCCGCGTCCGGCTTAAAATAGCAAAAAGAAAGGATTTCCCCGGCGGCGCAAGCAAACAAAAACTGCACGAGAAGAACAACCCGCTGGCCACATTGACGACTCCCTCGTCTAGTTCCTTACCGCTTTCTCCCCGAGCGAGCACTTCGCAACGACAACACGAAGGAGCTACCTCCCTTCCCCGTCGCGTCCAAGCCCCGTTTTCAACCACGACTGCGCATTCTCGTCGCTTCAGCGTCGTTTAGCCGAGACGCACGGTAGGCTGCTTCTTCCCGTTCCTGCAGCGCTATATTTACTCGCAAAATCGCGTCCGCTTTCAGCCACTTTTGCCCCTCGTCTCTTTCCCAGTTTACGCGCGAGGCCAGTTCCTCCGCCCCGGCCTGACCTTGAAATCCGCAAAGGGAGCCAGCCGGCACACTGGGCAACGCGTGAGAACTGCGGCGTCCCGAATCCGAGCTACACGAAAACGCAACCAGTAGCCGATTCAGACGAAATCATATTTTCTAACGCTTATCTGAATACAAGGGACAGAAGAACACATTCGCACAGGACAGACGATAGCCTTAAGCTGCCGTTTATTGGAAGAAAAAAAAATGCAATATAACTCTTCTCAAGGGCCGCCGCGGTGGCTCAGTGGGTGTGGTACTCGGCTGCTGACCCGAAAGACGCGGGTTCGATCCCGGCCGCGGAGGTCGAATTTCGATGGAAGTGAAATTCTAGAGGCCCGTGTACTGTGCGATGTCAGTACCCCAGGAGGTAGCAGGTGGTCGAAATTTCCGGAGCCCTTCACTACGGCGTCCCTCATAGCCTGAGTTGCTTCGGGACGTTAAACACTGATAAACCAAACCAAACTTTAAGCAGTGCACTCCCGTTCTCGTCTTTGCAGTGCACGAAACATTATTTGTTTCGCCACAGCTCACAGCTCGCCACAGCCACAGCTCAAGGGAATTTTGTAAACCGCATCAACTTTGCATGCGACAAAAGGTGCTTGACTGTGCAGTCTGGCTTTCACACTGAAGGGGCCTGTGGCAAAGCTTGGAAAGCTTGCAGAGCGCCGAAAACACAAATCTGACATCTGCCCGTTGCCCCGTCTGCTTGAACCGGTGATAAATGTTGTGCAAGTAAGAAATGTTGTGCAAGTAAGGTACAGGTGCCGTCAAAAGTAAATGGAAGGCAATATTCACGAAAAAATTTCATCATTGCCCCCCCAATTCATGCATCCTTGAATACATATGTGCAGCCTAATTGTAATTTTGCGAATTGCACTGTGCCTCAACAAGCATGGACCATTATGCTTTAGATTTAAACAAATTAAATTTTTTTGACAAAGTCGCCTTCCATTTGACGGCGAGTGTACATCACAGCAACCTTGTTTAGTTTCTCTACAGCAGCGCCACCCCTTGAGATTTTTCAAGAGGCAACCTGCCACTGCCAGCTGCTCAAGGTGACCTGCCGAGAAGTCTGCTCGTTAAGGCTTTGGCACATACAGTGTGCACGAGACTTGATTAAAGCATTAGTGAAACGCAGGTTCCCAATGCCGTGCTTAACGATCTTAGGACGAGCAGAACTGTAAGGTTTGGTTTGATTTATAGGGTTTAACGTCCCAAAGGGTATAGGGTTTAACGTCCCCGTGTTTCCCCGCCCACTCTTCCTATATAAACACTTTTTCTCTGCAAAAAAAAAAAAAAAATAATAGTTTAAGACGGACACCACAGCGCTGACTTCAAGTTGTGCTGTGTCTTTTAGCTGCCCAGAATTACCAACCAGCCCGATCAGTCACGCTTGCAAACATCGCTGAGGGTCTGAACATTACTGCAAATGGGTTCTCAGCCCACAGCAGGGGTGTTGAAAGAGCTGATGTCACTTTTGAAATCTAGACTTAGAAATGGCCCATCTGCGTCCCTGTTCCGCTTAACGTTATTGAGAGGCTCATACGAGCTTAATTACCATTGCAGAATTGCACGAGTCATCTCTTGCCGGCACAGGCGGGCCTCTGCAACTACATCAGAACTCCGCGTCCCACATAGCCCATGCAGCAGCGGCGGCACTCCCACGCTGTTTCTTCGGGCGCAGCAATAATTGAACCCCGCGTACAACACCTGAAAGTATACACCGCCGGAAGGACCCGCCTTCCCTTTGTCTCCAGCTGAGCGCTCTCGAACCACGCGACGTGTTGCACTCCGTCGAAAACGTCGCCGAACGGCGGCTGTCTCATCATACCAGGCCGGCAGGTGGCATGCTCCTGCTGCACACGAGACACGGTAGCCGCACGGGTAGAAAAATAAATTCGAATGGCGCAAGAGAACGAACACAGGAAGACACAGAAAGAGCGCCTGTGTTCCTTCCCTTGCGCCATTCGAATGAACCAGCTAGCCCAACAGCAAGTACTTCTGCACCGCAACAGAAGCCAACCCGTTCCGTCCTGTGGATTGAAGGAGCGTTCACAAGGATGCCTCGGCAAAGGGAATGTGAAAGCTACGATTTGACAAGAAAATGTTTTCAGAGGCTGAGTTGAAAGTTCATGTAACTGCAACAGTGGATTACGTGGCCTCGCTATGAGATACCGTCGTTTAACGCGGACGACCACCACGAGGTCTCGGGAAGGTGTGGTATAATGCGCCTCTATGATCGCTGACGTTTTCTGTTCGGCCAATCTTTGAACAGCATCCCTGCCTTTTTTTTCCGCACCCGCGTATGGCTTGTACGGTTCCCCCTTCCGCCAGTAGTCGTCGTCCGTTTTGTATCCGCTCGTATCCGTGCGGACTTCAACTTTTGAGCAGACCTCGAACAGACTCGGCCAGAAAATACAAAATGGCAGCGCTTTCGTTCAAGATCATGAAGCTGGAAAGCTATGGGAGGGAAGGGTTCACTGCGAAAAGGTGAGCCCGTAAACAGTGCTAAGAAAGACACGATAAATGAACATGTAACCGTTCTGATCACCTTCTACGCCCAACACAGAATTCTCAAGAATGCGAAACGAATCGAATATGTTCCGCTCGAAGCTGCCATACTCCCCGGACAGCCCGTGTCGACAAAACTTCCGATGGCATATATGTGCGCTTAGAAATTAGGTGCCAGGTGCCCCGTTCGCACTTGCATGCATTTTCGTATCTTGTGTATATACCGCTCTCTCCAATAAAAAAAAAAAAAAGAAGAAACAGTGACGTCAGCGCTGTGGTGTCCGTCTTTTCTTTGTCCCTGTCTCGAAGCAGCGCTGTGTTCTTTCAGCTGTGCTAAACGATGTCAAGTCAACGCAGCCTTGCAAAGGGCACCCCGGGATGCTGCTCTTGACTTCAGACCTTCCCACTGAAAAGTTGTCTGACCGCAGGGGGCACCGCATGTCTCTCCCGCGAGTGATGCTCTCACAGGACGGAGATGTTGTTGTTGAAAACATTTATTGAGAAAAGTAAAAGAAAATAAGAAAATGAAAGGTTACAGAACGGGTGGTGTCCTCATTTCAGGACCCCAGTGGCTATCGCTGCCGCCCGGGCTTGTTTGGTCAGCTGTTGCTGAGTGGCAAGGTCCGAGCTGAGCAGAGTGGCCTCCCACTGCTCCGTTGTTCTAGGGAATTTTAGTTCCAATGGTTTTGGCCCAACGCATCCACTTGTAATGTGGTATGTTGTGAGACGTTCTTCGCACCACGGGCAGGAGCCTTCGTAACGGCCCGGGAAAATAATGTGGTACTTATATGGATTAGGAAAGGTGGTATGAAGTTGCCTCCATTCGCGCGCCTCCTGAGCATTTAGCCTTTTATGCGGTGGGGGGTATTGCTGGCGAAGCGTTCTAAAGTATTGGAGCCGTGCACTGAAGGCAGTGGGGATTTCGGGGGTGGTGGTGTCCTGGTCGGGGGTGTCTGTCGCTCGGTTGGTGTGCCCTCGAGCTGACAGGTCCGCGGCCTCGTTTCCCTCGAGCCCCGAGTGCCCCGGAGCCCATGTGATTTCGTGTTGGAGTTCGGAATTGTGTACAGGGGAAGTCGTTGCAAATATGGTCAACTTTTGGGGATTCTTCCTGCGAGAAGTCGACATGCCGCCTGGGAGTCCGACACAATCTTCACTTCTTTGCCGTGCGTATCTCCGTACTGGACGGCGAGCACTAACGCGGCCGTTTCAGCTTCAGTGACCGTGCAGTGCCTCACTGGCCACTTCTTGGAATGTCGAGTCCACCACCGCTGCCGTGGCGCGCGTGGCGTCTCTGTGTAGGGCGGCGTCTACGTATAGAGTCTTGGAGCTGCGGGTGACTGTGCGCTTTAAGTAGTCGATCCGAGCGTTGCGTCGGCCCTCGTTGTGCGGAGACGAAAGAGGGATAACGAGAGGGGAGAAGCAGGAGGAGACAAGAACGGCGCCATCCGAAACGATGCCCCACCCCCACTTCCTTCTCGTCTCTTCTGTTCTCCCCTCATCTAAGCCCCAGCGACAGAGTACCTCCCGACACCCCCTCCTCCTCCGTTGCGGCGTCGGGTGGGCCCCCGGCTCCCGTCCCGTGCTGGGCGACGTCGAGCCTCGTCCGTTTTCAGCGCGACACATGCCCGCTGAGGCCTCTAGCGAAAAGCTTGAGGCTGTCATTGACCATGCGGTCTCAGAACGGAAGTCCCATTGACAGTGGTCCCAAATTTAATTACACCACAAAAATAAAATACTAATGAGGAAAAGCAGCTTTGCGCGCTGCAGACACTTTCAAAAGTGTTGCAAGGATCCCAACTGCACGTGTCAAGCTAAAAATCTGAACGCCCGTGTTCCCAACGTATGGCCATCAGCATGGCCCAATGATGCAAGGGCTGAGAATCGATTTAGGGCGACGCAGCTCCTCGGCTTTTCGTCCTTGCGCACTCATCTGATTTTTTTTTTATGCGTCAGGGCAAGCACCCCGTCGGCTCGTCTGGCAGCGTCCGGTGTCACACCTGGGTCAGTGCCAAGTGTCAGGTCACGTGGTCACACGATCGGTGTGTATGAGGAGGTGTATGGCTAAGCATGACACGTGATGTGTGGTCATGCCAATCATGTCATGTCAGATGTGACGCCACATACCAAGCGACATCACCAAACCGGAAGCTACGCCGGAACTGATGTCAGCAAACAGGAAGTGACAACAGACCGCGACGCAGGCTGGGCATTGCCTAGACGGCCGCCAATTTTCCCATCTGTTCCACTGCGGATTTTATTCAACCAGGAGAATATGTGGTCCCTGACCCTTCGTTCTTCTTGCGGCCTCGAAGCGCCACAAAAGCTTTTGCGCTGCCTTCTGAAACGAAAAACCTGCAGGTACTCGAGGGCTGTTCCTGTGCCTCCGTTCTCTCCTCACTCACCCCGTTTCATCCATCTTACCCAGCCTCCATACAAATACCCCTTCCCAGCCTCAGCTGTCTTTTTCTCAGAATTAGTGCAACGCATTCAGCTGGCACCTTTCCATAGCTACTCAACGAAAACCTTTTAACATACGAATTTCTCTCAAGACATTCAATATTTTTTTTTATATATGCATTCTTTCAATACCACTCGGCATAGCGCAGGTGTCTCCTTTTTATTTCAGCTCTTTCAAAACCAGCAAAAACTTGGAAAACAAGAAACTGAACGTTGTATCCCACCGAAGACTTTTAATTACACACAAATATGCCAGCAGGCAGTGTTGAGGCAGAATACGCAGGACAAAGCCAAATGACGGCTTGGAATTTCAAGCCTGTACCATATATGCTTATATTACGGGCGCCCATGTCGCACTTGTATGCGACAAGAGGGTCCGCAGAAAGACCTTGACCGCTGTTAGGCTGCGTCTCGTTTACGGCTTCACTAGTTTTGTTTTAATTACACTGCACCGCTCCGGAAGCTCCCTGCCCTTGAAGGCCTGTTGGGAGGCATGTCGCAGATGAGTCCTGCGCACGCGAATGGTAGGCGTTAGCTATATGTGGAGTACTCCGGCGATAGAATGTGTATGCAGCACGACGTTGGACCCTGGCGAAGGCTGATACGATGGGAAGCAGAGTTGGGTAGCCACAGTGCACGGCAGTACTTTTTTCCTTACACTGTTATTTTTGTTAATAAAGAATCACTGATAATAAGTCATTAGGGACATTGAACATAGGGGGACCCTATCGATTAGGGTCTACAGGGAAAGCCAATGCGCATGAGCAGAACAAGGAAACTTAAAACTAACGGAAACTTGCTACAATAAATGTCAACCGTACAATACTTTCCTGGACCGAAAACTATCTATCGTCCCACCGACAGTGCGCGGTGCTAAATGGGAAGAAATCTAGTTGTGTCGATAGGTGTCCGACAGTGCTCAGTTTTGGGACCACCCTTGTTCTTAATATTTATTTACCTATGTTACCCCTAAGGGCCACAGGCATTACAGAGGAGTGGTAAATATACAAAAATGTTGAGGAGAATACAGTTATTTACATAAATGCTCAGTAGCATCTGAAGAAACAATGTTAGCTAGCGCTTCGCGGAACTGTTCGTAATCATTAATGCCAGCAACTTCTGTGGAAAGCATAACGTTCAGTTGAGCGAGTTGGTACAGCACTCGTCCCGTGTCCTCTTCGTTCACGTCCCTCGTAGCTCGCGCTGTTTTACAAGAATGCTTCTGCGGGAAGGTGGTTCCAGTCACGTGAGGTACGCGGCAGAAATGAGTGCGGGAAGCATTTTGTGTTGCATAAAACAATTCCGACAGCGATTATGATCAATGCGGTAGGATGCATAAATTTGCTAGGGGGGCGAGGTGATCACGAGCGGGATGATGGTACAACTTGTGGAACAGGGCGATACGCAACACTTTTCTGCGCGATTCTAGCATACTGTTGTTTGCCGATGACTGTTTTATAAAGGTAAATTAGAAATGAAGGTGATGTTGCACAGTTACAAAGTGATTTATCATGCGTTCTTGAATGGTGTTCAAAATGGAGAATGAAGTTGAACACTAAAAAATTAGCTGTGGTTTAACTACTGTGGAACCTGGTAAGAGAGCGAAAGCGAAGTTTTTGTGTGGACACACACATTAAGAGGGTTTCAAATTGGGCTAGTTGGTAGTTAACATGGTCAAACATAATTGCGCTTTTGAAAAGACGGGACAAAACAGGGACGACACACACTCTAGTGCGCAATAGCGGAGACACTGATGGTATGTTGAGGCCCGATGTACACGAAATGAACATTAAGAGGGTTTCAAATTGGGCTAGTTGGTAGTTAATTAACATGGTCAAACAAACTCTAGTGCGTTGCGCACTAGAGTTTGTGTAGTCCCTGTTTTGTCCCGTACTAGAGTCTTTGTCGTCCCTGTTTTGTCCCGTCTTTTCAAAAGCGCAATTATGTTTGACCAACACACACACACACACACACACACACACACACACACACACACACACACACACACACACACACACACACACACACACACACACACACACACACACACACACACACGCACACGCACGCACGCACGCACGCACGCACGCATCCTTTCTGTACATAACCGTGTAGAATAAATACCATGAAAGAAAAAAAAACAGTCGTGGCGGAGTGGAAGTGTCCCCGCCTTTCATGCCGAAAGCGCCGGTTCTGTCCCCATCTCGCCGCATTTTTTTTTTTTTTGGGGGGGGGGGGGGGGGGGGGGGAATCGGGCAGGAAAAGCCAATAAATGCTCCCAGCCGTACACACCGGAATTTATGATTTCAATTCCACGACGACCAGTTGCCAGAGGCTGGGAAGGACAAACGCCGCAACATTTTTCTCACACCAAAGGTAGGGTGGTATATCATGCACGTGACATTCAGAATTCCAAGCCTCGCAACAGCACGCAGACATCAGAAACGGAGCTCCGTGGACTGGCCGCCCCGTCCCCAGCCACACGAAAACAAACCGCGAAAAGTACCACAGGGAAAGCACCGAGTGAAATGAAATCGCAAGACGAAGTTCTAGTTTAATTTATGGGAATTTAACGCCCCAAAGCGACTCAGGATATGCGGGACGCCATAGTAGAGGGACCACTTCAGGTTCCTTAACGGGCACTGAAATCGCACAATACACGGGCCTCTACAGAATTTCGCCTCCGTCGAAATTCGACCGCCGCGGTCGGGATCGAAGCCGCATCTTTCGGGTCAGCCACCGCGGCAGGGGAGATGAAGTTCTGCCGCGTCCAAAGCCAGCCCCGCGAGGATCTGCACGTGACCATGTCCGAAACTCGAAGGCACAAAAATTTACCCTTCACGACGCCCAAAACCTCGGAGACAAAAAAAATGGGATACCGCTCGGCGCAACATTCTTTCATTTTTCGCCCGGGACAACAAAGACGGCGAAGCAAGAAGAAAACAAAGGCAAGAAGTGACAGACAAGAAGAGAGCGGACAATGCGGGATGATGGGACGCTCACGAGCTCGGAAATTTAATTAGAACAGGGCCCCGGGAAGCAGAGCGAACGAATGGGAGGGGGTGCTGTTTTGCTCAAGTTTGCGGATGGAGAGAAGGTGCCATGGAGAGAGGGTCGGGAATGCACCAAAGGGGCCGGGAATGCACCCGCGTCTTTCGGGCCAGCAGCCAAGCGCCATAACCACTGAGGCACCGCGGCGGGCTTTCCGAGAAGGACAATTCTTTCTCCTGTAGATGATTTGAAGGAGTGCTGATGCATGCGTCCCCAGCCTTTACTATGAAAAGGCCTTCAATCACCTCCCTTTCTAATTTGCTTTTTGCATTCGCCAGAAAGTTCGTGTCAGATAACAAAGGCCGACATTGGTGGCGGGACGTATTGCAATGGTCTGCCATGTGACTCCCCGACTTTTTTTTTTTTTTACATTTCGGGATTGCCCATTTGCTGTATCATTAAAACATCGCCCCACCTGGCCCACGTACACCTCACCACTTCAGATCGGCATTCAGTGTACTGCATCAAATGCCTGACGCAGTACAGGCAGGGTACTGTGCGATGTGAGTGCACGTTAAAGAACCCCAGGTGGTCGAAATTTCCGGAGCCCTTCACTACGGCGTCTCTCATAGCCTGAGTCGCTTTGACACGTTAAACACCCATAAACCTAAATCTTCTTGAAAACAGCTCGGTTCCTGCATTTTAACCACGGTCACCTGTTTTTTCTGCTTTACCATTTGGACTATTTTTGCAAACTTGCATGGGGCAGGAAACACGACATTCTCCTCATGCGTTCCTGCTGCCTTTCTGATCTCAAATGACAGTTTATGGAAGTTCCTTTCCCTTAGGCTCGTGTCCTCTTTCACATTGCTTCTGCAGTCGACAGGCCTGGCAGGAGGGAGTGCGAGCAGCCAGCGGAATGAAGCTAGATTCAGCCAAGGGCAGCACCGCTGCCCGCATAACCAGTTTTGAATGCGCGCTGCTACAGGGTAGCGGACCCTTCTTCTGCCTCATGTTGTATGACCAACAGACATGCGCGTCATTAAACACAAGCATCAGATGTAAAAGCCGGATCCCGTTGTCGTTGGGCATTTCCCACGTGAAGTACATACCAACCGATGTGACCTTTAATATACTGTCACTGACGGCTCCACGCATGCCACTGCGGCCGCGGAACTGTCTACCACAACGATAGATCTGGGCGATGGGCTTGTCATGCTGGTGCTCTTGAACATTGAACAACACATGCTGGCGTCACCATGACGCAGTGCCCAGATGGCAGCGTGGTGATGATCACCGCCGCAGTACACGAGCCGACGGCCTGCATACGCCCAGCTAAAGCTGACAAAAGGCACGGGCCACCGGGCCGTGCATCGACAGCCTCGCTGAATTTCGCGACGAGATCCTCGGACCGAACAGGACTCGCACATTCTGCTTTGAGACAGAGGGGCACCGCACCCTGGATATGCACAAGTGCAATGCTCTGTTTTCAACACGGCTGCGATTGTTACTAAGGGTTAGAAATGCCGTGGCACTGCTCCGCACCGCTTCAGTGAAAGTTGCACAGACGGCCTAAGACAAGCCCGGAGCTTTGTCGAATCTCCAATCTGTTCGCAATGCCCGCGGTGTGAATACGGGACTCCTTCAAATTTGCCAGCTCGCTTCGCGCAGCCCGTGCTCGCCTAAAGCCAATTTTTTTTTTATGGTTTGTCAGAGAACCGACGTTAAAATAACAATGCACATTTTCAAGCATCGCTTCATTCCAATCCCAAATTCAACGGAGCCCGCCACACTCTGTGCCTCCAAGTCTCCCAATCGACCGGTACAGCCAGGCAGCATATGCGATCACGCTGCTACCCACAGCGTCAAAAGCACGGCCGTGAACAGGAGCGACACACGCATCAATCCTGAGAAAACATCGTGGGTGCAGGCTTAATGCGAAAGGACGGCGGCAAAGCACACTGCCATCTCGAACAGCTAGAGCACGATTTCTACCTCAGCCAGCCGCAGTATGCAAGGGCCGAGTGAAAAGCGGCGTTCGTATACCCGACCAGAAAGGAGCACCCCGCCTCGACCATCTCGCTCAATCAAAAGTCCGTCGCGACGGACTACGCACACCCTCCTACCACGGTAACCGCACGCTCTCGCCGAATGCGCCAAGGGCAAACTTGGCCCCGCCTGACTTAACACGACAGGGGGAGCGAGGGGCGCCCAATCTCGAAAACCAATCTTGCACACGCCGCCGAGAGGAACTGCCGCATTTCCAATCAACGCGTGAATTGCGTTCTAATTCGAGAAGTGTCGAGAAAAAATCGATGAAGCCAGGGCGAAAAAAAAAAAAAACTAGGAACGGCGAGCAGGCACGTGGCGAATAGATTCCACGGTTCCGTAAAGGCACGACTCTCCAGGACGTGGGTGTCCTGGAAGAATTAACATTCAATGATGGCGCACTCTGACAAGCCACGCTGGGCCACGCTTACGGGAAGGAGCCGAGTTAAGAACTGCGCCGGGCAGTATCGTGCGTATTGCGCGATTTCGACTAGGCAGTTTTCGTTACGGGGTCTAAGGTTCCACAGCGACTCAGGGTAGGAGGGACACCGTAGTGGAGGGCTCCGGATAATTTGAACCACCTGGCGTTTTTCAACGTGCAGTGACATCGCACAGGTCCCAAGGCGGAACACACACACGCGCGCACACACACACACACACACACACACACACACACACACACACACACATATATATATATATATATATATATATATATATATATATAAACGTAATTCGGTTGACACACGGTAGAAAAACAACTTTATTATTCTAACGTTTCGACCAGGGTCTGGCCTTCGTCAGACGAAGGCCAGACCCTGGTCGAAACGTTAGAATAATAAAGTTGTTTTCCTACCGTGTGTCAACCGAATTACGTTTATGTTCTACCGGATCCATCCGATCTTCACCCCCTTCTTATATATATATATATATATATATATATAAGACCTGTCAAAGGGTATAACGACCTGTATAGGCCTGTATAAGGATATTTTTGCACTTCGGGCATCTGCACTGAAAGTTAAACGAGATCAGCGTACAGCTTGTCAGTGACGCACACCGCTCTACCATGTGACAGGTCTTGCATAGTTGAGGTAGTCTGTACATTGTCACGATGAGGATTCCAGGGCACAAATGAACACACGCGCTCAGCACAGACGACACAAAAAATTTTCTTCCTAGGCAAGGAACAAGCCCAATAACAAGTCCTACAAACGAGATGCAAAAATAAACCAACGAGTTCCCTCCCTCTCCCCAGTTAGACACGTCACTAGGAGACGCCTGCCCTAATGCCACGCGACGCAGAAAGCGAGGAAAGCCGTTCAACCGCACGGCGGCGGCGAGGCTTGAACCGGGACTACTGGGGATTCCGTCGTCCCAGCTCCGCGTCAGAACGCGCTGCGCTTTTGGCTTCCCGAAACACTTCATCACAGCGACGAAAAACTGCACAAAACACGCCCCACTTCGCACGAGAGGGCCCAAGACCGAGATAAACACGCCGGTTTTCCCAACTGCACGCAGTAGCGCTTTTTCGGTAACCGGCCCTACCAAAGAACTTGCGTAACCCACCCTCCCGTATGGCGGCTGTTAAGGACGGCATCAGCAGGAAGCAACCAACACGCACGTGTCGCCTGGATGGTTTCGAGAAACCCCTGTCACTCAACGACGCTCGCCTCAAGTCGTTCCGGATTCGGCACGAGGCTAGGGCAGCCTCCTTTGCTACGTCTCCGTGCAGGCCCAATGGACACAAAAGCGCCCAATTCTCCGGAGTCGGCCCACGTGCGTGGGGACATCAGCACGTGGACGTTACCTCTCCCTTTTCGCAGTAACCGTTGCGAATGTCAAGGGCCGTCGTCTCGATGATTGTTCTACGTACCGAGCACCGCGGCGGGCTGGCGGGGGACTTCCGCAATCTTCAAGAACGTCCCCAAAGGACAAAGGCCCACTTCCGCCCTTTTGACGGTCTCGCATTCCGACCCTTCGTGACGGATGTCTTCTGACGGACAGGTGTCAACAGCCCGGGGGAACATTCGTCGCGTCCGAGAACTTCACCTCAACTTTACCTCGAGGGCCTCCTTTTCTCCCCGGCTCAACGCGTGACGTGTCCACAGGTGCGGGAGTGGAAGTGTGTGCGCGCGAGTGAGTTTCTGGCCTCACCTGCCCTGGAGTTGACGTCATCATCCTAGGGAAGCTAGGGAAGAAAGATGGTATAAAACTCGCAACGAATGCCGTCGAAGAGCACTACTTTCCGATCTTCACTCATGTAATTATGTAAATAAACTCAGCCTTCTTTTGCCACCTTCTAACTCCGTCGCTCTGCGGCACTCCTGTCCTTGGCCTGGAGGTGGGAACGGGCGTCGTGCAGATCGTGGATCCGTCGAGCCGCGACCCCGAACCTCGTCCTCAACAACTGGTTGGCAGCGGTTGGATCGACCATGCGGCGTGGTGTTGCTTCTGCGGGTAAGTGCTTGAACTTTGCTTGAGATTCACCAGGCTTCAATTGTTTGGGCAATAACTTTGAACTGCTGGGAATCGAGGGAAGTTGATCAGTGAGACAAGTGTGTTTAGCTCACGTCAACAGTTGATCAGCAAAGTCAAGGCTCAGGGCAGCAAACATGGATCTAATGAAGTTGCTAAGGGCAGAGTTGCTGTCATTGTGTGAAGAGTTGGGTGTGCAGGTAGAGGAGAAGATGAAAAAGTCAGACATTTGCACATTACTCTTGGAAACCGCCGAGGAAGAAACTGTTAGCTATACATGGGAGCTCCTAAAAGCGGAGCGAAAGAAAGAGGAAGATAAACGAACGAAAGAGGAAGATGAACGAAAGAAAGAGGAAAATGAGCGAAAGAAAGCGGAAAGTGAGAGGAATAAAATAGAAGAACAACGGCTAGCGGCAGAGCAAGCGGAGCGCGAGCTCAGAAGGTTGCAGCTTGCGCATGACGAAAAGCGACTGGAATTTGAGAGCTCGAGAGGCACGACTCCAGAGAGAGCGAGCGAGGCCGAGCTTCGAATGGACAGACTGATGCAGCCGTATAAGATTGGCGAGGATCTTGGTTATTACCTCGTGAATTTCGAAAGGGCATGTGAGAGACGCGGTTACGCTAAGGAAACATGGCCACAAAAGCTACTAATGGTGTTGCCCTGTGAGGCGGCCACTATAGTCGCGAGGCTTGATGCGAAAGATGCCGATGACTACGAAAAAGTCAAAGCGAGTCTGCTTAGAAAGTACCGCCTGTCAGCGGAAGAGTTTCGACAGCGGTTCAGAGGCGCCAGCAAGAAAGGTAGCGAGAGCTATGCAGATTTCGCATTCAGTTTGAAGGCCAACCTTACAGAATGGTTAAAGGGTGCTGAGGCGTATGAAACCAAAGATAAGGTTGTAGAGTGTGTAGGCCTCGAGCAATTCTATAACAGTATCCCTGAGACTGTTAGGCTATGGGTGCAAGACAAAGAAAATGTGTGCACGGTAGAGAAAGCTGCAGAACTAGCGGACGAATATGCAACACGAAGAAAGTTGAGCTCAGAGGCCAGCGGGTTTGAAAAGAAAACTTTCGGGTTCAAAAAGCGATTTGTACCCAAAAATGGACCGCAATTTAGGAGTCGCGAGGCGGTTGAGGGCACTAAACCGGTCCCAGAAAAAAGTGAGGACAGGACCAAGCAGGCCGAAGCTCCAAAAACATTGACGAGGGAGTTCGAGAGCAGGAAGCCATTCCGTTGTTTCAACTGTCATGAGACGGGGCACATCGCAGCTAGGTGTAAAAAGTCACCAGTAACCCTCTCATATGCGGACGACAGTGACGATAATTTGGAACTTCTGCGTCCGTATATTCACGAACTCCAAGTGAATGGAAAACCGTGCAGGGTCCTTCGGGACAGCGGGGCAACAATGGACATTGTTCACCCCTCCTATGTTAAAGAGGAAGACTTCACGGGAGAAGTTGCTTGGATAAGGCAGGTGCTGGAAGAACAGAGTGTGTGTCTACCTATGGCAAGGGTGGTTATTTCGGGTCCGTTCGGAGAGCTAGTGACAGAAGCCGCCGTCTCGTCGGCTGTTTCGTCCCAGTATCCATATCTATTCTCCAATAGATCGAATCAGTTGCTGTGCGAAAGAGGTCAGAAGCTGGCTGAGGGAACAGTAAAAGCTCTGACCAGGTCCAAATCACGTGAGCTTGCTCCCAAGCTTAGCTACAGCCGACAGACAGAAACAACTGGCGAGAGGGAGGGAACTCCCGAGATTCCGGAACCCAGCAAAGCAGGTGACACTCAGGCGCAAGAGGAGCAGCAGGAACCGGTTACCGAAAGTAGCCCAACCAGTGTCAGCATACAGGAGGAGGGCAGTCCAGGTTCCGTGTTATTACCAACATCCCTGTGCATGGATCGCCTACTACGCGTGGACAGAGAGTCCTTAATCAAAGAACAGGAAAGCGACCCTAGCTTGTCAAAATTACACTTTACAGCAAAAGAGGGTATTGCTAGGCGTAATGTGACATTGCACCACAAAGGCGGATTGCTGTACCGCCATTACAAGGATAAAAAGGGAAAGACGCTGGACCAGCTGGTCGTGCCTGAAAAGTACCGCTCTGACCTTCTGGGCCTTTGTCACGGAAACAGTTGGTCAGGACACTTAGGTGTCAACAAAACGAAGGAAAGGCTACTTGGGGAATACTATTGGCCGGGCTGTTTCCGAGATGCTGAACGCTATGTGCAGTCATGCGACGCATGTCAGCGCGCAGGGAAGCCAGGAGAAAGATGGAAGGCCCCGCTAAAGCTGGTGCCGCTTATCTCGGAACCTTTTCGACGTCTAGTCATCGACACTGTAGGGCCACTACCCAGAACTAGGTCAGGTTATAAGTATATACTGACTATGATATGCCCGGCTACCAAGTTCCCGGAAGCAGTTCCGCTAAAGGAGCTTAGTTCGGCAGAGATAGTTGATGGCCTTCTCTCAGTTTTCGCCCGAATTGGCTTTCCTGCAGAAATACAAGCTGATCAGGGCACAGTTTTCACGAGCGCACTCACGACTACGTTCTTACAGAGGTGTGGGGTGAAATTGATCCACAGCTCTGTTTACCACCCTCAGTCGAACAGCGTTGAGAAGTGGCATTCAGTGTTCAAAAGAGTGCTACGTGCTTCCTGCTTTGAGCATAAAAATGACTGGGAAAGCTGCTTGCCAGCAACGCTGTTCGCCCTGAGAACAGTTCCGCACGAAGCGACAGGCTTTATTCCCGCAGAACTAGTATACGGAAGGGCTCTTCGTTCCCCACTTAGGATGCTTAGAGAGATGTGGGAGGGGACCGGGGAAAGCCAGTCAGTAGTAGAATATGTGTTGCAGTTGCTAAACCGTCTGAGTGCCACGCGAGAGCTAGTGGACCGGAATCTTAAAACTGCTCAAGACACGGCGAAGACTTACTACGACAGAAAAGCGAGACTGAGAACATTCCAGGTGGGCGATCAGGTGCTCATTCTCAGACCCGCACGCAAAAATAAGATGGAAGTTCACTGGGACGGACCAGTAGAGGTTTTGGATCAACTTTCGGAAACTAACTACACATTGAAAATGCCAGGGAGAAGCCAGCAGATTAAGATCTATCACTGCAATTTAATGAAGCCCTATGTCGAAAGGAGCGGGGTCGTAAACTTGGCAGTTAATATGCCCGAAGAGCTACTTATCGAAAACCCAGAGTGGAAAGGCCCCGGCCAACAAGGCTGACAAAAGCATAGAGGAAATCCTGCCCCGTTCCGCGAACACTAGGGTGCTAGAACCAAAGCAACTGCAGGAATTGAGGCAACTATTGTGCGAATTCCAGGAGAGTTTTAGCGGCCGGCCGGGGAAAACCAATCTCATCACGCATGAGATAGAGCTAACTTCAGCCGATCCAGTAAGATCGAAACCGTACAGAGTTTCTCCAAGGCAGAAAGAAATAATTGAGGCAGAGGTAAAGCACATGCTGGAACTTGGAGTAATAGAGGCAGCGGAGAGCGACTACACCTCTCCTCTGATACTCGTAGAGGCACCGGGCAAAGATCCGCGACCCTGCGTGGACTACAGAAAGCTGAACGCCATAACGAAGGACCAATTATACCCAATACCGAACATCGAAGAAAGAATCGAGACAGTTAGCGCAGCACAGTACATCTCCACCCTTGACCTAGTGAGAGGGTACTGGCAAGTTCCCCTCTCGGAAAGCGCGAGCCGGTATGCGGCATTTATTTCTCCTGTTGGAGTATTCCGACCTTTGGTGCTCAGTTTCGGGCTAAAGAATGCCCCTTTTAGTTTTTCGAGGCTAATGGACATCATCCTCAAAGACATGCAGGAATTCGCGCTGCCGTACCTTGACGATGTGGCCATTTTTTCCAGTTCATGGGAAGACCATATTTCCCATCTCAGGAAGGTGATGACGAATTTGAGGGACGCTGGACTAACCCTTAAGGCCGAGAAATGTAGTTTTGGCTGCTCCCATGTGACCTATCTGGGACATGTAGTCGGCAGAGGGACACGGAGGCCATCAGACCTCAAGATCGCCCCTATTGTTGAATTCCCGCAACCCCGATCTAAGACGGACGTTCGTTCATTTCTGGGGCTCGTGGGATACTACCAAAGGTACATACCCAACTTTTCACAGCTAGCGAGTCCTCTGACCGATGCGCTTCGCAAAGAAAAGCCGAATAGCGTAATCTGGGACGCGGCAAAGGAGAACTCGTTTCAAACCTTGAAAAACGTGCTGGCCTCACGGCCCGTGTTACGCGCACCGGACTACACCAAGGAATTCGTGGTCCAGTGCGACGCCAGCGACAGGGGGATGGGGGTCGTATTAAGCCAAGTCGGAGATGACAATGAGGAGCACCCCATCCTCTACGCCAGCAGGAAGTTAACCGTAAGGGAAGAAGCCTACAGCGCTTCAGAGAAGGAATGTGCTTGTTTGGTTTGGGCAGCACAAAAGCTTGCCTGTTATGTTTACGGGGCGAAATTCACTTTCGAGACAGACCATTGTCCGCTTACATGGCTGCGTCAGATGTCACCCAAGAATGGCCGCTTGCTGCGCTGGAGTCTAGCCCTCCAGCAATATAACTTTTCTGTGCGCTACAAAAAGGGCAAATGCAATGGCAATGCCGACGGACTGAGCAGGTTATTCCCGTAATTGCAGTGCCCGTTGTGTCGCATTTTGGCGCCTTTTCGTCTCTTTGTATATGGGTGCCAGTTTGTTTTTTGTTGTTAGCATAGTGCCATCATCATTAATATTGTTTTGATTCCAAATTTGCTACCGCTCTTCGCATCGTGTACGGCAAATCGGACTTTCGCAGCCAATTTAGCCAACATGGAAGCTTGTCTTAGTTCCCGAGACTATTGCTGTCAGCTTCAAAATTTTGTGATTAAGTTTCTGCCAACAATGCACTAGTATGGCATAATAGCCTGGCGGCTCTCGGGCGAATTTCTTGTACTGCCTGGGGAGTGGCGCTATGTTGTGTGGTTGGTTTGACTAATGCCTCCATTGTGCGAGGCGTAGGACTTTGCTGTGGGTTCGCAGATTCTTGAAAGGCGTAAAGGCATCCCGCACTACAAACCAAGCCCATCTCTCCTCGGCAAGTGATTGTGACCACTAGCCGGTCGAGATTCTCCTGGCCGCGGAGGAGCTGTTAAGGACGGCATCAGCAGGAAGCAACCAACACGCACGTGTCGCCTGGATGGTTTCGAGAAACCCCTGTCACTCAACGACGCTCGCCTCAAGTCGTTCCGGATTCGGCACGAGGCTAGGGCAGCCTCCTTTGCTACGTCTCCGTGCAGGCCCAATGGACACAAAAGCGCCCAATTCTCCGGAGTCGGCCCACGTGCGTGGGGACATCAGCACGTGGACGTTACCTCTCCCTTTTCGCAGTAACCGTTGCGAATGTCAAGGGCCGTCGTCTCGATGATTGTTCTACGTACCGAGCACCGCGGCGGGCTGGCGGGGGACTTCCGCAATCTTCAAGAACGTCCCCAAAGGACAAAGGCCCACTTCCGCCCTTTTGACGGTCTCGCATTCCGACCCTTCGTGACGGATGTCTTCTGACGGACAGGTGTCAACAGCCCGGGGGAACATTCGTCGCGTCCGAGAACTTCACCTCAACTTTACCTCGAGGGCCTCCTTTTCTCCCCGGCTCAACGCGTGACGTGTCCACAGGTGCGGGAGTGGAAGTGTGTGCGCGCGAGTGAGTTTCTGGCCTCACCTGCCCTGGAGTTGACGTCATCATCCTAGGGAAGCTAGGGAAGAAAGATGGTATAAAACTCGCAACGAATGCCGTCGAAGAGCACTACTTTCCGATCTTCACTCATGTAATTATGTAAATAAACTCAGCCTTCTTTTGCCACCTTCTAACTCCGTCGCTCTGCGGCACTCCTGTCCTTGGCCTGGAGGTGGGAACGGGCGTCGTGCAGACCGTGGATCCGTCGAGCCGCGACCCCGAACCTCGTCTTCAACACGGCACAGCTGTTCCACGAAGAGGGCACTCCCTAGATCCTTTTTCGGGGCTCGATCCTTCTCAGAAAAAAAAAATTCGCTGTGGCTTAGCTTAGTTAAGCCCGGTAATTGCGAAAGCAATATCCGTACCTACGCCATGGTACAGCTGGTAGTGTAGCTGGTGGTGGTGCTTGTGGTTAGACTTGTGGTGATGCATCGGTTATATAACCCAATCCATCCCAATCCAATGCAATCCAATCCAATGCAATTCAATCCACTCCAATCCAATGCAATCTACTCTAATCTAATGTAATCTAATCTAATCCAATACAATCTAATCCAATCAAGGTCAAATGAAGGTCAATGGTGGTCACCGCCGCGGCACAATGGTGGTCACCGCCGCGGCACGGCAAAGGCGTGAAAGTGCAAGTAGTATTGCTTTCGCAATAAAAAAAAGACAGCATACGGCGGACGTGCACCTGAGAACGGTGAAGCCGAGGTGGAAGGGGATGAGACGCGCGACGAGAGCGTGCACGCACGCCGCTTCCCTTCCCAAGGACACCATTAACTCGGACGGGTACCCCGGAGGACTCTCGACGGCTGAAGGCGACGAAGGGAAAGGTGCAGTTTGAAACCATGACGCTACCATTGCAACGGCCGTCCGGAGGTTTGAGCAGAGCGGTAGAAAGGTAGTCCTTAATATAAATGCCGCTGCAAAACCTACACAGGACGTACGGCTTGAAAGTAATAACGCAGAGACAATGTTGCAATATAAGCAAGCATAAAAAAAAACATGACGGGAACAAGGCTAATACCGTTTCAGGGATTACTCGTTTATCTAGTTCATCACAACCAACTACTTTCAAGGGAAGAATCAATGAATGTGAAACGTATGATAACCTGAAGAACCCGACCTCGGCATTTGCACAGACGGGTACGTTTTTTCCCTTTCTATGATGTTTATTACACATCCTGCGCTCACTACTGGTGAATTTCAAACGGCGATCCGGAGTGCTCTCCGAATCCGCGAAGGAGCAAGATATCTAGGGAGTCTAAAGTGTACCGTCCCCGTCCAGTCATAACTCAGGATATGAATGCAACTCGCCCATTGAAACAGGACTTCGGTTTCACGGAACGTCGAATGAAATTCGCCACCAGAACGGCAGAGACGTAATAACGTCTAACGAACTACATAGTAACCAGAAACTGACGAGGCTGGAAGGCTTCGGCCAAAACTCGGGCACCGAATTCAAGCAGCACGAATGTTGATTTCAAGGAGACGCAGTGCCCGAATCTTTATCTTTGGCTTCAAGTACCACAGAAACGGACTAAGGGAAAAAAAAAAAGAAAACTGAAAACAGTGAAACATTTCTTTTTTTTTTACTCAGGCGGTACTTCAAGCCAGGGCAGTCGATTTATTGCCCACCCGATTCTGTCTTTGGCGCATTCATCCGGCGTACAATGTTTTGATTATTTAACCACACGCCTTGCGCCAGCTATCGGAAATACGACAGTTCGGAAGTTTGCATGCTTTAGAAGAACTTTTTGTGGGGCTAGATGGTGCATGTTGTAAGAAAAGAACAGTAGCGCAACCAAGACGAACACAAGAGAGGACCACACAGGACTAGCGCTAGTCCTGTGTGGTCCTCTCTTGTGTTCGTCTTGGTTGCGCTACTGTTCTTTTCTTACAACTTTGCATGCGAAGCCGCTTTTTCCTATCGAATAAATCAGCCGGAGTTTTTCAGGTCACTCCACAACGATCTCCGCGCGGAACGCTTTGTCGACCTCATGCAGTTTGCCGATGCCTTTTCCTCACTAAATACAACGGCAATTTTGTGCTATTCGACGGAAACCTTTCTTGAATCGCAAAGAACGGCAGGAAAGGCAAATGAAATTAGGCATCTGGGACGTCGCATCAGCCTTCGGCTGCTCCCAAAGTCGCCGCGGTGGCTCAGTGGTTATGGTGCTCGGCTGCTGAGCCGAAAGACGCGGGCTCGATCCCGGCCGCGGCGGTTGAATTTCGATGGAGGCGAAATTCTAGAAGCCCGTGTGCTGTGCGATCGCAGTGCACGTTAAAGAACCCCAGGTTGTCGAAATTTCCGGAGCCCTTCACTACGGCGTCCCTCTCATAGCCTGAGTTGCTTCGGGACGTTAAACCTCCATAAACAAAAAAAAAAAAAAAGTCGCCGATGCGACAGCTCCGTCGCCTCGTCTTCTCTGTGTTCCTCCTTGGTCGAGTTTGGAGCTGACTGCGGCGTACGCTCCTGACCGAGCAATGCAAAGCAAGCACCAGCCATCGTCGCATGGAGTTCTCTCACTGGGGCGATACTCGCTACATAACTGCCATTCTCTTCCGGCCGGACAACGCAGTCCGGCGCGCGATAGGGACGCTCCTGACTCGAGCGATTTATCCCTCCCGCACGAGTGGAGGACGGGGAGACTGCTATCTCGGCGCCGGCTTTGCCGCTCCAGCGAGCGAGTTCTTCAATGATGCATTGCTGGCACACTAATGAGCAATCCAGCCAAGAGAAGGCGCAGAGGTTCGGAGAAAAGAAAGAGCAAAAAAGAAAGCTGCGATAGTGAGCTCGCCGGTGTCGATTTTCGAGGCCCCGGTCGACTGTGTCCCAGTATAAAAACCCAGAGGAAGAGCAACCGCGATGGGGGGAAAAAAAAAGCGCGCCTTCCCTCTGAATCTGTTGTGCCCCGAGAAATTTCGCGCCGCTTTGTAGCTTTTCTTTTTTTGTTCATACCATTATCTCCTATTCGCTTCTCCTGTTCTCGTACAGCGTTCTAGCGAAGCTATGGCGCAGGTTTCTAGATAGCTTCAGCCACCATCCTCCAACCTTTTCTGCGGTGCCGGGGGCACTAACACAGGGTCACTGTGCTCCCCCCTGTGCTCCCCTCTTCGAACAAGCACGGCCTGAACGAACGAGACACCTTTCGCAGGTGTAGCGCTCTAACAACACAAAAAATTCGCTGACTTAGCTTGGTTAAGCCCGGTAATTGCGAAAGCAATATCTGTACCTACGCCATGGTACAGCTGGCAGTGTAGCTGGTGGTGGTGCTTGTGGTTAGACTTGTGGTGATGCATCGATTACACAATCCAATCCAATCCATTCCAATGCAACCTAATCCAATCCAATTCAATCCCCTCCAATCCAATCCACTCCAATCCAATGTAATCTACTCTAATCTAATCTAATCCAATCCAGTCCGATCTAGCAGAACTTTTTGCTGGGCTAGTTGGTCCATTCTGACATTGGTGAAAACAGCGCGAAAGAAGCCCGAAGGCGAAACGAGGAAGTGACAGGAAAGAGCGCTCTTTCCTGTCACTTCCTCGTTTCGCCTTCGGGCTTCTTCTTTCGCGCTGTTTTCACCAATGTCAGTCCAATCTGATCTAATCCAATCTAATGCAATCAAGGTCAAATGAAGGTCAATGGTGGTCACCGCCGCGGCACGATGGTGGTCACCGCCGCGGCACGGCAAAGGCGTGAAAGTGCAAGTAGTATTGCTTTGGTGGTCACCACCGCGGCACGATGGTGGTCACCGCCGCGGCACGGCAAAGGCGTGAAAGTGCAATTAGTATTGCTTTCGCAATAAAAATTCCTACGCATTGAGCGATGATGGCCGCTAAAAGAGACTTTGCTTCCTTTACGCGTACCTGCTGAGCACGTCCTAAGATGCGAGGCGTTGAGTATTAAACCTCACCTTCTCTCACCGGATGCGTTTGGTTGCGCCAGCGGCGAACGCTGGAGGAAAACAAGCGCAGCGTTCTTCGTGCCACTGTGGGAGTACGGTGTAATGTAGGGTATACCTTGAACGTAGACTAACTTCCTTTCTAGCAGATGAGCCCTAGACTGTGAGCCGACTGCTCATTATTGACAGGAAACAGTACAGGAACCACAAAAACTACATTAAAAGTTTTACTGCGGTACAGCTGAACACAGCAGTCGGAAAGTGAAGAGCACGCGCCATGGACGATTTACCATGCTAAGAAAACCGTTACTGCTATGCCGTGTTTCAAGAAAAAAAAAATTACATACGCTTCCGTGGCCGATCACTTTTCCTGCCCAATTAGGCACAAAAAGAGTACTGCTAGTTAAGACTGCCTGCCCGCACTTTCCACATGAATCGTAATTGCATAGCCGCCCCCGATGGCGCTCTCCTTATTACCCAGCTGAGTCCTTGCCGTCCGGCATGGCGCTTATCAGTCTTTATACGAAATTACACGCATGCGTACACGGATTAAAGAAATCCACAGAAGACTTCGGTAAACAAAATTGCAGTGAGAACACGCGATGACCGCCCAAGAACGGTAAAAAGTCGAGCCGTTGCTGCCGGCTCCGCTCACGGTGATGACGACGATACGAACTTCATTTTTCACCAGATAAGGAGGACCCCCTACCCACCTCCACGGCACGCAGGTCTTGGTGACGGGTGCCGGGACCTCCGCGATTAGAAGCAGGCGAAGAGGTCTCGACTCCTCGCCTCGCTCCGCAGCAGGGCTTCCCAGGTTTTTCTACAATTTAGATTTGCTTTAACCCCTGGGGGCATCATCATCAGCCTGACTATGCCCCCCGCAGCCTCTCCCATGTCTCTCCAATTAACCCTGTGCTTTGTCAGCTGCGGCCACCGTATCCTCGCAAACTTTTTATTTCATTCGCCCACCTAACTTTCTGCCGCGCCCTGCCACGCTTGCCTTCTCTTGGAATCCACTCCGTTACCCTCAAGGACCAGCGGTTATCTTGCCTTCGCATTACATGTCCTGCCGAAGCCCATTTATTCCTCTTGATTTCGACTAGGATGCCATTAACCCGCGTTTGTTCCCTCACCCACTCGGCCCGCTTGTGGTCTCTTCACGTTACGCCTATCATTTTTCTTTCCACGACAACGGCTCACTGTGTGCGCATTACTCAGGCGCGGAGCCCAAAATAAACAGAGCAGCGCCGATGATTCCGAAGCCGTTTGACTGAAGGAGAAAATATCCCGCTCTTTATGCTGCTCCCTGCGAGGCACTAGACTCCCAGCTACGAACCGAACAAAAACAACGTCGCCTCCGAAGCTTCTGCGTTTCTGCACAGGCAATTCGTCGGCGCGCATGCACACACTTGGAGCCGGCAACGTTCCGAGCTTCGTCGAGCGTCATCTTGCACGGCGCTTGTACTCCTCCCTTAGTCGACAACAAATACGCATCCGCACTCTGTACCAAGCTCGTCCGTGATGATGCAGGAGCCTACCAGTTTAACGCAACCCCGCTGGCTCGCATCGCCAGGCTTGCAAGGATGAAGCTTAGGATGAACCTGCCTTCATTACGGAACCCAATCAAGAAGGAAGACACGGTCCTGGGCCCACTACGCCTTAAGGGCGCTCATTCCAAGTGTTAAGAACTGCCAGAGGCACAACTAAATAACAAAATGATGAAAGCTGTTGTTTGCTTGTCCACATTCCGACTTCAGAGTTGTCACACAAAAAGAGAGGAAAATGTTGGTTCGTCCGTAGACCTCGCTGGGACCTTAGTGCGGCCAGAGAGTTATAGTATTTCAAGGTATATCTTGCATTGTCAAGTGGTCGGCGGCGGGTTCCTGTTCAACCACACGACATTAATTGTCTGTCGGACTGACTCTATACCCCAAGGAGAGATGAGACAACCGTGAGGAGTGAATCACCCACAGCGCGATGCGTCGAGTCTAGTGTGTGTCACACCAGGCTTCGCCATGGTCATTGGCCTACGCAGACCCCGAGATGGTCTATGTACGCCCCAGATATTACCGCGAACACATCAGCTGTGGTGAAGGGAAAAAATCATTTATCATCCTTTGAACAGGTAAAGAGGTTGTAAACAACACACTTGCCAGCCCGTTCCGTGGGCATGTTAAGCCTTCACCATGCTTTAGAGGCCGCCGTCGAGAAGGGCTGGTTTTTGCCAAACGCATCGCCGAAAGCGCATGGCAGACCGAAATTAGGCAACCAGTAATCACACGCGACGCGTCGTGGGTCTGCGCAAAGGGCGCTGCATCGCCACTGCGCACGCCCTGCACAGCCGAACGCTGTGGAGCTTCCGGTGTGAGCATGCGCGCCTACAACGACGATGCTCTCAGGTGCAACGTGGTGATGAAAACAACTCTGCAAAGAGTGCCGTGAATGCGGCCCAAACAGCATAACGTGTCCTGTTCCACATTTGTTTCCTCACCTTTCAGGGCGCCACAGGAAGTCCAAGTATAGGCTTCGGAAAGGCCAAGAGAGAAGTAGCTGCGGCGAAATAAGTTTCTGGGCATTTGAGGAAAACCGGGGTGACCTGAGCGCCCCCGACAGAAGATCTCGCGCCAGGCGGCCATTCTCAACGTCCCACTGCTTCGCTGCTTCAGAGCCCGTAGCACACACGCTGTCGTGTCTGGGCGAATGCGCCAGAAAGGATAACAGACCGTCTTCGACGAGAGAAAAGAAGCTCTTTAACGCGCTTTGCTCACAACGGCTCGTCTTTCACTCAAACGCGTTTCTGACGCAGAGGAAGTGCAGTTCTGCAGCATGTCGGCCGGTAAATAAACAAAAGCGAGCAATATGTGACAAGACTGGAAGTAACTAGCTTCACAAGCCACACGCGCAATTCTTTTTGTTTATTTTTTTTTTTGCAGCTGAAACGGTTTATAGCGGGCGTCAAAAAAAAAAAATACTAGCCAGGCGCAAAACACTCAGGCGTTTTTCAGACACTTACAGAGAGCGTACAATAAGGGCGGCAAGTGCATTTCTGCAGCAACCAAATACAAAAATGAACAGAAAAAAAATACCGTCCTCAGCAAGTGTTTAGAGACAGCGCGCCTGTTTCGTGTTGCGGGAGTCGCCGACGGAAGGCTTCTTTCTGACTATGAGCGGAGGGTATACAAATTTTACGAGGTCCTCTTCGCACCCTGAATGAAGCACTGCCGGTGAAGGCTTTGAACAAGACAAGCGCAAACAGCCTGGCGGAGTCCAAGTATCGCATTTATCTTTCACCAGAGCCGACCATCCCGACGGCACCGAAGTGCACTTCGAGTCCGAATTCCCTCCCGTGATGGGGCAAACATTGCTGCCACACACAAGTGCAATGAAAACAGCTGACACAACGGCCGAACAGAGTTGCGCTTGATTTTTTTTTTTCTTAACGTGCGGACATTTCGGTCAGCGAGACCACTAAGTACTGCCTGCTCTGAACGGATGTGCCAGTCAAAACGGTAAGACGATGCAAAGCAGTTGCAATACCTTTTGTGCGGACAAAGCCGCGTATACCGGGACAGAGGAGCAAAATAATCTCCTTGCAGCCGAGTTAGGACACGGAGTCGCACCACGCTTGCCACGCGAAGATGCGCTCGGGCAGAGGGGGTTCGCTTCTCTTGGATGCGGGATCAATTCTTGTAATTACTGCGGGTGCAACGATCGAGACCCACAAATGCTGTACATAGTTCCACGAATGTCCAACCCACACGGCGTGATGTCAGCATGCCGCCGCGAATATCCGGAAGCACCCGAAGGCGACTGATCACGTAACGAGGCATCTCTTGGTTCATAGTGAAGACGAAACCGCACAGGCAATGCCAGTAAGCGGGAAATGTAACTTTTGAAGCGACAGATTCACTACGCTAGGTAAAGCCAAGGCCACCGTGTCTGGAGATTTCACCTTCAGTTAACCTTCAGATAAGGCAAAGGAAAGGAAAGGACTGGCCCTGGGACAGTGGACACCTTGGTCCCGCTTTAAGCTACAAAACCGATGAAGAGCGGGAACTTCGAAAGCAAAGGAAAGGCGCATAACTGCCCCTTTGGAATAGTGGAGTGACAGATGTGCGCTGCATGCGTTCGCATTGACAACACTGTGGCAGAAACGCGGCACTGAAGCCATAGCTAGGCCGTCGGCGTTCATTGTGTTCACTGGCGTTGGCGTTGACAATGTTTTAGACTACAATGATTTTAAGTAAAGGAAGTGCGCATAACTGCCTCCCTGGGACAGTGGACGCCTGCATCGCGCTTTGAGGTACGTGGCGGCGGTGAGAGAGAGAGAGAGAGAGAGAGAGAGAGAGAGAGAGAGATGTGGGCTGCATGCGTTAGCGCTGAAAACGTTGTGGCAGACACGCGGCACTGCTGCAGCAGGCCGCAGCGTTCATTGGGTGAGCAAACTGTCGCGATCAACCATTAACTGCCACCTGCCAGTGTCCGGAACCTATCCAGTGTCCGGAAAGCACTCAACGTTACAGACCCCAAGCCGCGTATAGTTGCCCGATACGCCATAGCTGTCATATAGCTTTCGCTCCCTAACCAGGCTCAGCAGTAGTTAAACCGCAGCCGTGAAGTGCTCGCGGGCTCTGGGCTCATAAAACACTGAGCGAAGCGCTGCATACGCTCCTGTGCGACCTCTTGGGCGACGAATCACAAGACCTCGACGTCTGCGTAAACGTGCAGCACTAATTCGGACGCACTAACGAAGCACGTACAGCCGCAATATCAACGCGCAATCAGACCACGGCGCGCAGTCGCTAAACGGTTCGAGCCAGGCTCATGTGAGTGCTTAAAGAGAAGTGAACCGGCTGCACGTGAAAGATCGCCACCTCCGTGATAATTAAAGGCTGCGATATCAAAGCCGCTTAAAAATTAGACGCCTCGACAGACGCAAACTGGTACGTCCGATACCAACCTTTCTCAGGGGTTCAGGTAAAATCACCGAAATGTAAATACGGCCGTCGTCGTTTATCGGTGAACCACATCCCACGCGATTTTACGGTAACCGTTCGGGAACCTTGTTGCGTCCAGAATCAGCGCAGTGCGGGGCTCGCCTAAACGCCCGGCCCTGCCCCGCCTTGGGATCCCGAGGACGGCTCGGTGACAGAAAAGGCCGCTCTGCCCACGAAGGTCAGGCGACCAGCAAAGGACAGGAAGAAGAAATCGCGGTAGGCGCGTTAGCTGCGGCCGTGCGGCGAAACAGGGTCGCTCCCTTAAGCTGTAACAGCGCGGAACAATCTTGCCAGCACTGACGGGAAAAAAGATGGGAAGGTGCCACGCAGGTGTCGGGCCGGCGGTGGGCATAGACCTCGCGCGACAGCGGGCCGAAGGTCCAGAGAGGCGAGGAGTGCAACCGCCAAACTGTTTGCAAGCCAGTTGAGAGGAAATCCCAAGCACTGCCGACGTCAGGGGCTCTAAGGACATTCATGTGCTTGCGTGCTGCGTTTCGTCGAAGATGCCCCTGTAAACATGCAGCGGTGGCGTCGTTGGAAGGCAGGCTTGCGTCACTAAAGATGGCGAAGGTTGGAGAAAACACGCTGCAGGAGCTGAGAAAAATAGTCACGGGGCCCTTTACATGAACGGCGGAAGTTCCTGCGCCGGGGTCAAAACATACGTAGAGTGCCTCGCCGGGCATGCCTCAATGAACTTAGCAGCCCAGTAAACAAAAAGTCATTTTTAAAAAATTACAGTAGCATAAAGAAACGAACAACTAAACACAGCCTGGTACAGACGCTCCTCCGTCTGCCTCTGGTACTCGCATCGACGTGGAAGAGAAAGAAAAAATTGGCAGAGGCTCAGCTTGGTTAAGCCCGGAAATTGCGAAAGCAACTTCATCCGTTTTTTCAGCCCGCCGTCGTTTCCTAGCTTGAGCGAATCGTTGCAGCCTTGCCTTGTGCATGTCGGACGACATGGCCTGGCTGAAACGCACAGCGTGGTTGCACCGGGACGACTGCGACGTTGTTGTTGTTGTTGTGACTGAGAGAAGGATGAAAAGGAAATCGCACGGGCCTGCTACTGGCTCGAGCCAAGCCACCACTGCTGCCACGTGCAGATAGAGGAGAGTTAAAAGATCAGAGGAAGGAGAGAGAGAGGAAAGGAAAGACGCGCGTCGCAGCAACAACTGCGTCCGCCGGAGCGGACGCTGCTCAAAAAGCAGATAAGCGGCCGAAGCCGCGCTCGCCGACCTGCGACGAGCCGGGTGGGAGCCCGATATATCTCCGTCTGGCGTGACCTCATCATAGCGAGCGCCTCCTCGCGGTAGCGGCGCGCAGCTGCTGCTCGCCGCACCGTGGTTACGCTGGGACGACTGCGACGAGACGGGTTGGGGCTCTGTCTCTCTCCGTCTGGCGTGACGTCACAGCAGAGGTCATGCTAAAGGTCAAACGTGGTTACACCGCCGGGACGACGCTGAAGGGTTCAAACTGCGAGCAGTATTGCTTTCGCAATAAAAGCAAGGAAAAGAAACTCTGGACAAAGCGTACATTATGCGACACACGAAGGCAGCAACTTCGTAGCACAAGTAGCGCTAGCAGTTTTGACATTCTGCCCTACGATATCGTGTTTCCCAGAACACAGCTCTTGGTTTTCACTGCAGCCCGCGCGAACGCTCTGCTACCAGTCGAACTGCACTCGAAGAGAAAAGGTGTAAAAATGGCGTATCGTCACGATTTCGCACGGAAGACGCACGGGCGAAACTGACCGCGCCTCCTCGCTTCTTCGAGGCTCCAGAAAGTAGACACTTTTAGTTGGCCGTACGGAACGGCGTTACGTACGCAGGAACGTTGCGGGTCGCGAGTGCGCATGCGCAGAACGTTCCGTACCGCTGGGCCGCTTGCGTACGTACGCACGCATCCTGTCGTTGCGTGCGTGCGCTACGGGCGCGTTACGGGTTGCGTTGACAAGATGGCGGCGCCCGGCTAGCCCGCTTCGAAATAAATGCATGTAACCGCTGCATTCTCCGACGGGATAGCTCGCTCAAATGGTAGCGGTTCGCTTTTATTTTGCACACTCTCGCCCACACGCAGAAGTATAAGCGATAACTAGCCCCTGTTTTTCAAATAATTTGGCGATTTTCAAGCTGTAGGCCTAACCGTGTTTGTTTACCTCGTAGCAACGACACCTGGCGGAGCACTTCTCTGGCTTTTAGTCAATTATTTCATTTTCTTCTGCTTGCATAGTTTTTCTTGGAACAAAAAAAAAAGACTCGCGATGCAGCCAGCTTCGTTACCAGTAATTAAATGCTTCTCGGCATTTCGATACCTGCTGTGGTAGTCGCGCAACACACGAGAATCACAACCTAAAGCAAACAAAACAGCGAGAACGGCTGGAGGAGGATTGGCGAGAGGCTTGGCTTGGCTGATGTCAAGAACTTTTCAAGCATCAGTTCTTATTTCTTGCGCCAGATGGCGCGGAGAAGCACAGCGGAGAATTTTAGGATGCGCTTGGTACGTCCACTTAGAAGAACGCTAACGTACGGCTAACTAAAAGTGTGATGGACGCGCCATTCGTACCGTACGCAACGTAGTGAGCGTTGCGTACGTAAGCCCGTTACGTAAGGCCAACTAAAAGTGACGGATACGTCTTTCGTGGAAGAAGACGTACTTACAGCGATCTCCTCTCCATTTCCGCCTGACATGGTCGGCAAAAATGGCGGACGAGGAGGCTTGGCGCATGCGCAGAGCTACACTGTAGCAGAACGTTACTGCAAAAAAAAATTAGCTGTGGTTTAGCTCTGGTTCAACCTGGTACAGTAGCGAGGTTTTTTTAATAGAAACAGCGCAGTAGACGGGACCAAGAAGAGAGAACACACAGACACAGGCGCTGCTGTCAACTGAAAGAAGTTTATTGCAGCATCGGCAATATGTAGAAGCCCATATCTCCCCCACATAATAAAAAACATGAAAACATTAAAACTAGGTTACAAGTTTCATCGCAATCAGCCATCGAGAAATCTGATTTCTTTTCTTTTCAAGTTAATGGAAGGAGTGCTGACGCATTTTTCTCCTCGTTTTTGAATGACATACGCTTCTAATATTTCATGTTCAAGCTGGTTCTTGTAGCGTTTAAGAACCTTTGTCCGGTCCAAAGTGGCAGTGCACTGGCACGTGGTCACGTGTTCAGGCAAGTTCTTTCTTGTGCCGTATTTAATGTCTCTATTATGCTCTCCGAGCCTGTGTGTTCTCTCTTCTTGGTCCCGTCTACTGCGCTGTTTCTATTCAAATGATGTACCAACTAGCCCGGGTTATTCCTCTCTTAGTAGCGAGAGCCTAGTTTCTTTCAGAGACGCGGAACTCGATTCATCGTCATCCTTCGTCGTGGATGCACTGTCGTCGGCTAAGCGGACCCGTCTAGCCGCGCCGTCCTTACGTCGCTTACCGAGACGCTTAGCGCGCTTTTCCTCGTTCTGCTCTTGCCTTCGTCCCTAAGACGAGCCCTAGCTTCCTCCGAGCTGTCCATTTCTACCACAGGCTTGTTGTTGTGACTGAGAGAAGGATGAAAAGGAAATTGCACGGGCCTGCCTCTCCGTATCGTTGTGATATATGTACCCGCCGCATCTCTGACGACACTCCGCGCATGCGCACAACTCAAGAGGCGGACGGCTAGAATTTCGATGGAGGCTGAATTCTAGAGGCCCGTGTGCTGTGCGAGGTGAGTGTACGTTAAAGAACCCCAGGTGGTCGAATTTTCCGGAGCCCTTCTCAACGGCGTTCCTCAATGAGTAAGTAGCCTGAGTCGCTCTGGGACGTTAAACCCTCATAAACCATGAACCATTTCTTGAATCCCACTGTTTATCCCTTCTATGGCGCGTTTCGGGTGTCCATAGAGATATATGAGACAGTCACTGCGTGCTCCCTTTCCTCAAAAACCAGTTTTCAATTTTACGAAGGAACGCCTTGCCCGTGGTGCCACGGCTCAGCGCGCAGCCACGCCGACCTCGCGAAGCGGCTGGCATAGTGTAGCTCTCGCTACAAAAGGTGCATTGGCCGCGATCGGACACGACAGCCACCAAGCGACAGCCACACGACAGCCACCAAGAGCATGCAAACATGCTCTTAGCGCTAACAATCAAAATAATCACTAATATTCGGTGCACGTTCTTTCATACTCATGATTGGATATCATTTTAAAAAAGCAGTAAGTCAGCAAAGACCGACGGCATGACGGTCGCTGTGTTACTCCTCTGACCAATCGCAGCTCTGAACGAAATCAACACTTTAACGCTTTTCTTTAACAAACATACCAGACGCATAAAAATTATTTCACTTATAATTTCGGCTTATGATTAGCCTTTTACTAAAGAAGCAATAAATATGAACCGTTCCGCTTCACAGCCGGCTTAAGCTCTATTCGTTAGCATTGTTCCTTTTCTAATAGCGCAAGATAAACACCAGGACACTTAATTCCCCCCATGCAGTTCCGAATCACATGCAGTGCTTTTCGAGGAAACCCTCCTAATGGCGTGTGTCCCTTGAGCAAATAAAGCGACACAGTGTTACACGAAATCAGCACTACGCTCCCTCATGAGACACGAGCCATATCGGACCCGTAAAGAATGTCCTCGATAGTGCGTTGCTCGTTACAGTCGCTCGAGTCTTAACTGGAATATCAGCGATGACAGAAACAAAAAAAAAAGGATTCAGGTTAACATGCATACAAGTTAATAAATCAAAATCTGACGAACAAGCGAGATTGTTGCCGCCGCATGAGAAGATATATTGTAATGTAACGCAAATGCCGAATAAAATGCACTCTAATATTTCTTCTCCATTTCAACAAAAACGAGCCCTACTCAATGATAAGTGCGTCATCTTCGCTACTAATACAAACAACGCAGAAAAACAAAAACGCAAGAAACTACACAAAAATTAATTCGGCAGCTGAACTGCATTGTGAATGTGGACTGAACATTCGGTATATATACTTTTTTGTTTAGAGCACTTTTACTATGGCATGAGACAAGTCTCAGAGTCGCAGTTTTGCTGATCTATCAGATCACAAGCATATGTATACATATGCCCGGAAACACCTCAACGCAGCTTAAAATACATTTAGACGTTTCCTTTCCAACAAGTTTACGGATAGTTTCTCTCAACACAAGACAGCGAAGCCCACAGTTAACACTTTTCAAGATAACTGCATTTCCTGATCATGCTATGGCGCCTACAAGTGTGTCACATGAAAGCAGTTCGATTTCAGCTTATTTTAAATTGATAAACAGTGAGCGAGGCGACCAACGCAATTTAAGTCTACTACGAACCTCTCTTGCGGATGAAATTGTGCTGCACGCTTACAAGAGCAGAAATTAGCTTAAGTGTACGTGCACGTAACTTGAAGCTTTTTGGTTTTTTCGCGCAGCTTTAATGCAGTCAAGTAGTAATGATAGGCAGAAATGAAGTTGCCTCTATGTTTTTTTTTCCCCCGAATAGTAGCGCTATGAAAACATCGAATACAGCCACGAACTGGGTGCTGCAGGAAACAGTAACCAATGCGCTATTACTGCAATGTATGTTGAATTCTGATGGAATGGTTCACGGGTCAGGAAATAACTTTCTTTTAAGGGCTGATGATAAGCCCTAAACAGTACACTGCACTGGATAGACGCAACCGGAAGACCCGGGATCGAAAATGAAACTATGGCGTGCAAACAGGCAGGCTTTGCTTCATTATCGTAAGTTGCTTCGGATGATTAAGACTTATCTTCTAGGCTCAAACAAAACTGAGCTAAAGGACACACTGTATCGCACCCATGAACACATCTTTAACAAAAAAACAAATTCAGCGTTGCCTATCTTCAATAAAATCAAAGCGCTTATGATAGACGGAACCGCCCGAATCACCTGTCGCTTGAAGCATCTTAACACGTACTTGGGCTGACAGAGCGCAGGCAGAGCCCAATTTCTGCTCAGCAGAGCCATCTCTGAAAATAATTCGAGAACTCCGCGTACACTCGAGCGATGAGAAGTGAGAACTGCTGGATCAGTATAGTGGTCGACTGTTTAAAACTCTCGTCTGCACGATCCTCCTCAAAAGTTCAAATGCCTTGAATCCCCTTCGTTTGCCTGAAACTTCTGAACACTCGGTGCGACTTTAATAAATCCATATTTCTATAGCTGCATCTATTTGGCTTGAACTAAACTATTTTTGAACTGAGCAGCTGGTGTTTTGCTTTCTTCGGAACCTCCTGAAACGCGCGGCCCGTAAGCAAAAAAAAAAGCTGAAATTTCATATCTCCACTGCAAGTTCTTACTGTATATGAAGTGGAATAAATAGTGCTCTAGCTTTTACATCGCCTTTTTAAACAGTTCTATGGCATCGATGGTACAGGAAGGGAAATATTGATATTTATTTCGTATGCGGCAGTAAATAGCAGCTGACGAGAACTTTCGACCGATGATCGTAACTGAAAGGTGCTCAGAAAACTACTCTGTTGCACAGATTTAAGGCAGCAGGTGCGTATTTATTCACACTAGGAACAAGGATCCACTCACCAGGTACCACATTTCCGACCATCGTGGATCGTTGAGGAGTGTCTCGCGGAATTCCCGCTTGCTGCGCCGCTTCAGCGTCTGCTGCCGAAACCACCGAACCTGGAGACGAAAGGAGAGCTCAGTGGCACCCAAGCAAGATGCAGGCAGAAAGACGTGTGCCTGTCGCGCATGCGCAGTGCACGGCCACGCGCTTGCACAGCTCCCGTATATACGTCTCCGCTACAGCACGTCTCCGGTGTGCTGAATTTGTCTACTTTTATCCCCACGAGGCACGTGTCGCGTATACTCGCTGTAGCGTAAGGACACCTGATTATATATATATATATATATATATATATATATATATATATATATATAACAATACTGTCAACCCTCGCACGAGGGTCCTTACAGAGAGGATATAAAAATTTCATAGAAAAACAGCACTATTCACAAGCATTGAATACATCAGCATGAAACGGTACATCATTCAATCAAGCATCAAATGGCACTTTCAAGCAGGTGGTGATCCAGAGATCGTTCGAATTCATGCACATCACTCTGTTCCACAACACTCATTGGCAAATCATTCCACATTTCAGCTGCATGGGGGAAGAAGGAATGTTTGAAAGTTTCACTACGGGCGTTGTAAGGCTGAATTATCCGACCATGATTTGTTCTAGAACTGTGTTTGCCTGGTGCTTGCATGTATGTTTCCTTCTGAATATTTATCTGTCCTTGGAGAATCTGGAATAATAGCTTCAGCCGATTTTTTTGTCGTCGTGTTTCTAATAAATCCAGGTTATATATATATATATATATATTAACGACCACATGCAGGCGACCCTTTTGCTGTACAGTTGGCGCACAGCAGTGATGCGGCGAATTTGAGAAACGCCGTTTACCATGTTGCTAAGCGCGTCAATGAGAAAAGAAAAAAATGTTTGGCGAAAGCATACCAAAATTTCAGACAGCGGGTGATTACTAGCCCCACATCCGCGAACCACCGACGGAACGGTTTGGACCCCGCCCGAAGTGCCTCTCCTAGAGCTCAGGTCTAGCTGCCAGCTTGGTAGTCGACACGACAGAAAAATCGCACTTCTCGGCAAGTCTGCTGGCACGCAGCGCAGTGTCACGTGCTGCGAGAAGGGCTGCCCTCACTCGGTCCGTGGACACAACGTGCACCAAACCAGCGCAAGTGGAACGCCATCAACCGACCCTCTGCAGCGACACCGTCGCTACTCCTGCCGTGCATGGTGGAAGTCGAAGCGGCCAGCGAGTGGCCGCAGCATTTCTCCAAACTGTCCGCGTAGTTGCGCACATATGCACGCTACGTTACGCTCTCTTCGCCTTCAGAGCCGTGTCGTGCGAAGCAAACCACGAGAATCCCAAAGCAAGCCAGCTGTGTCGCGCCGTCGCCATTCAACGCGTAGCGAAGAAGCGCGTACACACGCTGTAATAAACCTAGAAAAAAATAAAAGCGGGAACGCCGCGAGAAGGCATCGGCAAGCTACATTCCTCCGAGGACGCGCATATGCATTGGCGAAGAACAAAGGTCCCCACCGCATTGGGGGAGAGTACAGCTGTAGCGAGCACCGGCTGATGCATATGCGGGCGCCCCGCCAAAACACACAATGGACCCGTGCCATCACTACGTCGCGTCAGCGGGCCCGCCTTCACACTCGTTCTCCTGCGACACTCAAGTTGTAGGCGTTTCTTGTCGCGCAAAACAACGAGGACAGACGATGCCTGCCTGCCTCGCACAGTTGTTGGGAGGGCGGGGGGGGGGGGGGGGGGGGGGGGGCACGTGGCATGGACAGTGTCGCCAGGAAGGAAGACGACCGAAATGAACGAAGAAAGGAAGAAGAAGAAAAGAATGAGCGGAAGCAGGTACAGGCCTTGTACGGAATCTATGCAGCGAAAAACACCGGAAGCAAGAGAGAGAGATAAGAAAACGGGCCTCTCTGACACGAACGAAAACAAAAGGGGCAGACGGGCTTATAGGTGCATATAATATGAAGAAATAAGTACCGCGACCAAGACGCGGACAGACAGGACACACCACACACGCATTTCGTCCTTCCTGTTCGTTCAGGATCCCGGCGCATGTGCGGAGCACACAAAGGAAGCTCCATCCTTTAATGCGAACACAGAGCTTCTCAAGCGGCCGTGTAGGCGTATCACTTCCGAGGGGCAAACAGCGCTATTTCAAAAGGCCTTGCGTGCACCTAACCTGCCTTGTTCACGCGAAAACAAGCCGCAGTGAGCGAAACACGTGCCCGGATGCATCGGCCACTGGCTTAGCTACGCGGATCGTAAACACCAACCAAAGTGGCGAAAATGCGAGGCTGCACGTCCAACTTCACACGCACGGCCACTCGTGCTTTTGGCTGTCAGGAGCGACTGCGACAGAATAAAACAACTCTACCGAACACAATTTTTTTTCAGCTCCAAACGAACTCGCACGAAGCAACACCATGAGGCAGGCGGTGACGTGCAACTAAATTCTTTACTCTAGACAGGCAGATATTTAAGCCCGTTCCCGACCTACTGAAATTCAGCTTGTAAGGCGAAAAGAATGAGGCAAAGAAAAAGAAAGAAAGAGGAAGAGAGAGAAAGGCAGAAAGAAGGAAAGAAAGAAAGAAGGAAAGAAAGAAAGAAAGAAGGAAAGAAAGAAGGGAAGAAAGAAGGAAGGAAAGAAAGAAAGAAGGAAAGAAAGAAAGAAAGAAAGAAAGAAAGAGAGAAAGAAAGAAGGAAGGAAGGAAGGAAGGAAGGAAAGAAAGAAAGAAAGAAAGAAAGAAAGAAAGAAGGAAAGAAAGAAAGAAAGAAAGAAAGAAAGAAAGAAAGAAAGAAAGAAAGAAAGAAAGAAAGAAAGAAAGAAAGAAAGAAAGGAAGAAAGAAAGAAAGAAAGAAAGAAAGAAAGAAAGAAAGAAAGAACCGCGACGTTTACCAGTGCCTTACCGTGGCAGCGGGCACAGACAGGAATAGCAACGTCTCTTGTGTAACCACTTAGCCCAATGTAAACACATTCACAAGTGTCCTGTGTGTCTCACTTGGGAACGTTTCTACATTTCGTTAAGTCGATTGTTACCCAGTAGAATAAAGCACCAACTATCTCAGCAAGAAAGTTTTTCCTTGAATGAGATCGTCGTTTCTCATTCTTCCGCTGCGTTTTTTGCTTCGTCGGTTTTGGACAGATTAGGGAAATTTTTATACTAAGGCTGCGAATACACAATTAGTCGTAAGTTACCGTACGCGCTATGTTGTTGCTTCTAGCAACTTGTCCGACATAAAAACACCGCGCTCAACAATAAACGGCAACTATGAAGGCGAAATATCGCAGTCACGCAGTGTTTTGAATACGCCAGAGATGTGCGCAAGCTCTCGCCACACGACACTGTGTGCAGCGAACGCTATAGCAGAGATGCAGAACTCACAATCTTTTCCAGCTCTCCTACGGCAACCAGGTCCTAACACTTCGTATAGTTAAAAAAAGAACCGCAGGAGCCGCGCTATTAAAGGAGCATATTTACTATATAAATAATATATAAATGATTTTCTTCGTGACGCTGTTTCAGTTTCGTTCGTTCTCATCAGCCAAACGGCAGTCTATATATTTAGATCACACGAGGCATGAAAAAGACGGCAATATAACCGCTGATGCGTGGCATTCCAGCTCGTGAAGCAGGCTGGCTAAAGTGTCGTAGTGAACTAAAACTACGTAGCGACCACATTTTAGTTTTTTCGAGCCTCACGTGACTGCAGGTCACAGGCATCGTTTGGTTGACGAAACCGAACCCGGGAAGACTACCAAGAAGGAATCCAATTATAAATTATCCAGTGGCCGTAGTCCACGTGGTCAACCGTGTATTTTAATACCTAACACGTCACTTGAATGAAGAAAACATGCAGCTAAAACTATCGTCTACGGCCCTTCAAGAGAACAGCCACGCCCAACCGGACTAAGAGAGGCGCGCTTTCTCTTGACCACACCGGGGGAGGAGAAAACAGAGACCGGGGTCACCGTCGCAGCCTGGCGGGAGGCCTGCCCACACGGACAACATGCTCACGCACGCACCCGACCGAGCACGCCGCCTTCAGTTTCGGTGCAACGCTGGCCTCCAAGAGCCTGCCACAAGAACCCGCCTCAGGCAGACACACACGCCTCAATGCGGGGAATGGCACTCCGTCTCACAAAATGTTTGCAGCACTACGAAAGGTAGAGCTCTCTCGTCCAATCAGAATGGCGCGCACTACATTAGTGTGTTCCTACGCGCCTGTGGCTCGATCCACCTGATGGCCAGGTGGCTCGCTCCATATGAAAGAAGGCGTACTGGTAGTTAGCTTCGTTCTACCTCTAGCATGTGGCGCTTGATGTCTTTTTATTCTTTCATTTGTTCGTTTTTGTACAGGCAGACGCCCGTTCCAGAAGCACTGGCCCCACTTTTTCTTTTTTTTTCGCCACCTGTTTGTATCAGTTCCTCTGCTGTCACGTCACAGTTATTTTCAATGTTCCTGTCATGTGTATATAAATTTATTTATTCCAGCATGGTCACTACACTATTGAGCTGGGTCGAATGCAGGCCGGGGCAGCCGAATGTCGATGTTGGCGAAATGCAAAACCCCATGCACTGCGTGAAAGTCAACGCACAAGCGGTCAAAATTAATCCGGAGCCGTCCGCTACGGCGTCTGTCATATCTCATGAGAGACGCTGCGACAGTACTCCGACTTTCGCGCGTACGTTAGCATGTTAATGGGGCTCATCTCACCGTCCTCATCACAACTTCATTCAGCTCTGCTGGTTGTGTCGTCCTCCAGGTTGACAACAATAGGCGGTCCTTGGTCGACAACATCGTCTATGACATGGTCCAGTTTCATCATCCCATCTTCCTCACTCATAACATGCTGCACGTAATTCTTCCATTTCCCAGCAGTCACTTGCATGATGCCTTGCCAAACCACAGGCTCCACGTCTTGGAGCTTAAACGTCTTGTTTTGACTGGCGATGAAGCCCTTGACATCGCTCCGAACAAGCTCTATCGGGTTCAGTTGGCAGTGGTAGGGTGACAGGCGCACAACGAGACGGGCAGCAGCTTCGGCGATGCAGTCCTCACGGGATCGGTCCCCACCTGTGTTCACGTTGTTGACAAGCTTCATGAGTTCGGCCTTCACCATGTCGCTGCTCCACGAGACACCTTTTCCGGACAGCCGAGTCTGTATGTCCTTTTTTGAGGCTACTCATCAGCCGCACTTTATCCTGCTTCACAGAATAAGATGGCGCGTAGTCCACCACTGTAACGCTGTCGGCTTCTTCGGGGACAACATTCGGCCCGCCTTCAACGTCTGCGTTGTCCACTGGTAAAGCGTTCGCTCACTCATCTGGGTGAGTTTTGCCGTCCTCTTGATGAGCGCATTCGTACTTGAATTGCTCCCGCTCTCGACGCGAAGGACTTCAAGAAGCCAACTGCAATCGCCTGCTTGGGAAAACAGCACACTGTCGGTACAGGCGACACAACCGACTCCGCCGACGCCATGTTGGTAAATGGCGATGCATCACTACCTCGCAGCGGGCGCCCGCAGAGCTGTCCGTACGGGCTTTAGCTGTTTATTTCACCAGGGAGTGAATCACTCGCTGCCATCTAAATCTACCAGTCCAAACTATGCTTTCAATTGCTGTGCTTAATGTTTGATTAATAGTCCTACACTGCTCAAATATTCGAGGAACTACTTTTTGTGTTCCTGCAGCCCTGATTGGACGAGAGAGCTCTGCCTTCCGTAGTGCTGCAAACATCTTGTGAGACGAAGAACGATGACGGGAGCCATGAGCACCAGGGTTGGACCCTGTGGGCGCGGGTGCTTTCGCGCAGGCAGTAAAGAGAGATACCGGAGACGCATAGGTATTTTAAGTAAAGGAGCTGCGTATGCGCAGTGGCAAATGCGTGGTCGGGCAGGGCCACTACGCGTGCGCGACAGGCGGCCAGATAATCAGATAAAACTGCATCGCCGCGCCGTCTGACGTTGCATTTCTGGGGTCGAGACATTGCAGTGCGCGTGCGCGTCCTTTCACGCTCTGAGCCCTATCTTTTTTTCTCGCTTGCATTTGAGTAGCTGCTTATCTGCAGCGTTTGGCGGTAGGGGTCGCTTTCTTTATTCACTGCGTCACGCTCGCACTGCGGCGGGCGCATGGCAATGGCTTAGCGAACTGCGATCATCACGCTGTGCATAAAGAAAGCGACACCTAACGCCAAAAGGTGGATGTAATCGGATAGTCCGCTGCAGGCGAGAGAAAAAAAAAAAAGACACGGCTGCGAGCATGAAAGGACGCGGACGCGCACTGCGATGTCTCGACACCAGAAGTGCAGCGTCAAATGGCGCGGCGATGCAGTTTTACTTGATTATGGCGGCTTGTCGCGTGCCCCAACTTATTTGACCGCCGGTTGTAAGTACGTATGTACAGCCGGCACACGTCTCCGCTAGTCAGAGTTTCTTACTATTACCTTGAGGGAAAGCTGGCAACCCGTCTATGGGAGTTTGCATAAGGCCCCTCGTGACCACTTCAGCCACCATGGGCGCTCGAAGCATCATGGGGCGGTGAGCTACCGACTGCAGAACTACAACTTCTGGCCAAAAAATAATGCAAAAATAAAGCTGTTCAATAAATACGAATGTCTTAACATTCAATATCCTATCTGTAAATTGCAACAAACGAGCAGAAAAGCCTTTAAGTGCAAAGTTTGCCCAAAATAAGAGACAACTCGCTCTCCTATTGGCCAAGTAATGAACACTATAAAAACTAATATTTCGTGCTCAACAGACGCGCTTTTAAAAGGAAATGTTTTCAAAAAATTTTGTTGGTTAAAAACTTTAAGAGGTTTTTTAATGGCATTTTGGAAAAGTAAAACCTTTTATGGGCGTTGTGTGTTGTTGCGGTTTCACTACTGTGGTTTTTACACACTGCATTCGCGCGAAAGTCGTCTGATTCCGAAAACGCTGTTCGTGTGTGCGCAAACATCTTAGTAGCACCGCTCCGTGTTCCTGAAAAACTACGACTGTTCCGCAACAAGTAGCTCACCGCCCCATGGTGCTTTGAGCGTCCATGGTGGCTGAAGTGCAGCGCCGCCAGCTTTCCCCTCTATAGGTAATAGTAAGAAACTCTATGCCGCCAGTACGTCCCCGGTATGCCAAAGCTCTCTATTGACGCGGAAAACGACACGATGAAAAAGTTGCCAGTGGCTTAGCTCTGCTATGCCAGGATATATGTAGCGTAAGCAGTGACGTCACGTGGCTCTGCGCCGGCGACAGCAGCAGCGGCGGCGCGCGCGGCGAGGCTCAGTGACGTCACTCGCGCATGCGCATTATGGTCGACGGAGGGAGCACGCGAAACGGCAAGGCTGTTGTCAATGTAGCTCAGGCTAGAAAAAAAAAATGAAGTTCGACGCGGGCGCTCCACCTCCTAAAAGCGAAGAGGAAAGAGCGAGGGGGAGAGAGTTTTGCTACTCGATCGACGCGTTTACGCGCTGCTCAACTTTCCGTCAGCGATAACCGTGATTTATTAGAGCGTGCGCGCGGATCGTTTCCGGCGTCGCCGACACTTCTCGCATGCACCGATGACGACGACAACAACGTCGAGGACGACACGGATATTTGACACGCTCGTGCTCTGTGATCGAACTCTCGTCGGTCGAGAAAACACGAGAACAAAAGCGGCAGCGTGGGAACGAAACGAGAGAAAAAAGTGGGGGAAAGGCGTTGTGTGTACGCGATAGCCTCTGAAATGTTTTTAATCTAACGCGCCACACGCAGATCGATCAACATGTTCCCTCGGTGCGAACAGAGCATTATTAAGGCAAAATCAGCCTTTCAGCTAACTGCAGCCGGCCGGCTGAAAACAAAATCGGCTGGGCCGCTCTGAAATAGAAATTTGTCGCAAAATTAGTCCGTATTAATTAGATGCACTCCTGAAAAATGCTTCTCCTTTAGCTCCTCGACAAAGAAGGGAAATGGAGAATTTGCGATGACGCCATTACCATTTGCGCAGAAGAGAAAAAGCAAGAACAAGATACAAATGTCTTTCGCACTATTTTTTTTTCTTATTAGTGCACGAATAATCAGACCAATACGGTGCCGCGAAAGGCCACTAGCTCGAAATACAGATGTGAACTGACAAGGGAAGGCAAGGACTCGTGCACACGCGTCTGCTTCGCTAAACCTCACGTCGCGTGCCAGCGTCCAATTGACGACACAGCGCCGACACGTTGATCACACAGTCGAGATCTGAACAGCGCGAATACGACGAGACAAAGGTACAGCGTCCTAACACCCCTTATAAAAAATGGTCTATAGACAGTCTATAGGCTTCTTATTGACTATTGACTTCCTATAGATATTGCTTTTTGTCTTCATATTCTATAGACTGTCTATAGACAAAAGTCTACTAAAAGTGTATGGCCATAAATCTATAGATTGTCTATAGACTGTCTGTGACATTTCTATTGTCTATAGACTGTTCCCTAGAATTTGTCTATAGAGTGTCTATAGACTTTACAAACAGAAGGCTATAGACACTTTATAACTTTTTTTATAAGGTACAGCTGAAACGGAACGCTGAAATGTAATGCCCCACCGCCCAGGGGTATTTAAGGGTCAATAAATGATGATGATGATGACTGATATGAGAAGTCTTCCGATATCTATGAGGCGGTTCTGGCCGTCTTGATGTCACAGGTAGCACACGGGGGTTCTGGCACAGCTTCCACCCTATACGTTCGATCAAGTTTAGCGTATATACGCTCGCGGTAATACAAGGCGCAGTACGTCCGCCGCTGTGGAGAATGGTGGCGCTGGTAAACACTCTCAAGGTTCGGTTACAGTACACATAAATACCCCCGAACGCAAAACATTAAACAGCCGCCGCCGCTGCTCAGTTGGTAGCTGGAGGCGAAATTTAGTAAGACGCGAAATTCGGAGGCCTTGGGTTCGAATCCCACCGGCGGCATGTGGTTTTTTCTTCTCCTCTCTAATCAAGAATCACTCCTCCTGTCTAATAAATATCTTTCACCGATAAAATAGTTACACTAGTAATATCCGACTGGTCAAGACCACAAGTCATATATAAAGAAAACATTCCCCTACGGCACTTGGCTTCGGCGACTGTTGGCTTTCTCCATATTGTATATGTGCCGTAATGAGTCCACCATTTCCCTTCCCTTGCCTGCCCAGTAAATCACGAAAAAGGCTAGAAAGAAACTCTTACGCGATCCTGAGTGGATCATTTGATAGCAGTTCATGATGCAGCTAATGACGACATACGTATTTCTCCACTTTATATGCACAGGTCGCCGAGAGTCCCCGTGCCGTAACTCCTGGCGCAGTTGTGCGGCGGTTAAGCGAAGCGCCCTGCCCCGGCAGGTGGGGCTCTTCCCGAGCAAGCTCTCGCGACGAATCATCAATTTAATTGTTATCTGCAATGGTGAGCAGCTTCTGATGATGTTATAAGGTTCCCACCGCGTCACGCATAATGGCGGTCGCCAATTTCGCTTGCACACACCCTTCCAATGGTTGAAGACCAACGGTGACATAGCAGACTATACACAAAACATGTCAAGCGCCTCAACTGAAAACTCTCTTTTTGTGCAAAGTAATCGAAGATCAGTTCAGGCATTTCTTGGGAATATTTTCTTTAAAGTAAGCGTCTGAGAGTTTGAGCCAAGTAGAAGTTTGGTTGGTTTATGGGGTTTAACGTCCCAAAGCGACTAAGGCTATGAGAGACGCCGTAGTGGAGGGCTCCGGAAATTTCGACCACCCGAGGTTCTTTAACGTGCACTGACATCGCACAGTACACGGGCCTCTAGAATTTCTCCTCCAAAGAGATTCCGCCGCCGCGGCCGGGATCGAACCCACGTCTTTCGGGTCAGCAGCTGGGCACCATAACCACTGAGTCCATTTCGGAGGGTGCTAGCGGGAGAAAAACACGGACGTGGGAGGAACACAGGACAACTTGCGAATGAAAGAATTGGAAAAGAAATGACGAGCTCGAGGAGTCGAACGCGCAGGCCCAGCTATTCACTTATTTAAGGAGGAACGGTTGCGGTCTTACGGTGGAGGCTTTTCCAGAAGTACCTTTTACTTCGACTATACTATTATTAGCTTTCAGCAGAAATGTTATGTCCAGAAATGAGGATTCCGGTTTGTCCATGCACCTTTCTTCGTTCATTTTTTTTTTGTTTGGCCACACATTGTTTTAGTTATGTTTGCCTAGTAATCTAGCCGCCTCCGCAAATCAGAAAATAGTAGGGAATGCGCGTTTGATTCCTCGAGAACGTCACTTCGATTCCAATTCTTTCAGCTGCAAGCTGCCCCTCCCACGTCCGTGCTTTTCTCGCGCCAGCACGCCCCGGAATCATGAGAGTTCCCTTGTTAGTTGCACAGGGTGCCGGAAGAAAATTTTGATTGTCTATAGTTTTTTTTTCTTTTACTTTCCAAGGATTTCCAATGTTCTCGCAGTGGCATTTTCATACACCGCCCTGTGTGTGGAAACTGCCCTTTGCACGAACTTGCTCTTCTTGCCATCATTCAGCAACACACGTTCGCCACAGGCGCGTCGTGAAGGTTGCCGAAGTCGCCTATTTACACCAGGCGCCTCACGTATAGGTAAGAAAGCCAACTACAAAGTGCACGCAACTGCCGAACGCAGTGCAGCGTACCGCGCAAATCGTTTCACGTGCGCCACGCGGTCGAATAGTCTCCTGAGCCCCGCCGCGGTGGCTGAGTGGTTACGGCGCTCGGCTGCTGGCCCGAAAGACGCGGGTTCGATCCCGGCCGCGGCAGCTGAATTTCGATGGAGGCGAAATTCTCGAGGCCCGTGTACTGTGCGATGTCAGTGCACGTTAAAGAACCCCAGGTGGTAGAAATTTCCGGAGCCCTCCACTACGGCGTCCCTCATAGCCTGAGTTGCTTTGGGACGTTAAACCCCAATAAACCAAACCAACCCAATAGTCTCCTCTGAAGGAAAGGCCCACTTTACGCGCAGCAGGAGACGCGAGCGGCGCCTAATATGGGCGGTCACGTGACCACCGCACAATCCATATCTCTCTCGAGGTCCCCACGAAGACCTCGCGAAACCTGGAAACCTGGTCCAGATACGAAATCCACTTCGTCGCACCCCGTGGCCTGTTCCGAGTCAACTTGGAAACGTAAACACCGGCACGTATCAGAGGGAGAAAGCAAGGAATAAAAACGAAAAGGGACCTTATGCAGAAGCGACAAAGCGAATTAAGCAGGCGGGAACAAAAAAAAAAGGAGAAAGAAGGACGGCGAGCTTAATTTCACGGTCGGCTTCCTGCAGCGGCCACATCTGCATCACCAACCCTCAACGGCGCACGCAGCGGTGTGCGCCGATGGGAATTACGAAAGCGCGCGGGCCCTCCACGACGACGCCGCCGGCGCGAAGACGCGGGCGATGAAGCTCGAGCTGGCGGCAAATATACGAGGACCCGCAGAAGCTTTAATTCCAGGCGAACACGCATCTCGGATGCAGCCTCGCGAGTGCAGCAGCGATACGCGCCAGAACGCAAGAGCAAAAGCACCGCGCACAGCACGCACAAGAAGCGAGCGCCACAGACTTATAGCCACCCTACTGCGGCACTATTTCGATGGAAAAACACAAAAAAGAACACTACACTCTAAACATAAAGGAGTAAAAAGGGAGTAAGCTGTCCTATAGCGCACTGCAATTTATAAAAAGGGTGCGCCAGAGGAAAGCTTGCCCTTTTTTTTTACTCCCATAAAGGCGTATTTGTGCTTAGAGTGTACGCTTTGGGCTCCAGTATGCGCGCGCGTAACGTAGAGGCCCGTGTGCTGTGCGATGTCAGTGAACGTTAAAGAACCCCAGCTGGTCGAAATTTCCGGAGCCCTCCACTACGGCGTACCTCACACGGCTTGAGACGCATCGGGACGTTAGACCCCCGGGAACCAGCAAACATTCCAGAATTCCGAGGTCGGTGGTCAGCCGCTGCACGTTTCCATACCGTACGGGATAATGCATTAGCACACATGCATGCGGCATGGAACACGGATCAGCTGTCAGGATGCGGAGCCAAATCAAATCAAATCAAATCAAAGGTTTATTTTGCACTCCATACAAAGAAGTGCAGGGCACAGGGACAAAAAGCTTGTCAGAAGACAGCTGGACAGGGCCCCTGCGCCCTTACAAATTGCTGGCGTACAGTGCAACAAAAAGCATCACTAAGGACTGAAATAACATGACATAATTACCACAATCAAAACGAAATTAGGTACACAAAAGAACTGCTACAAAGACATTGATGTATGCAAGCACACTTGTGGACACGGCGCGCGCGTGAACTTGCCCCAGAGGAGAAGAAGCGATTCTCGACAGCCTTCGGTAGCAGCCCTTCTTTGCGCGACTTGGACACAATTCCAGCGAAAGCGCTCGTTTCCGAGGTCACCTTCGCGCGCACAAGTCCAATGCAAGGACAAGACAGGCCGTGCGACGACTCAAGCGGTGAAAATTGTCGAGTTGAAATTTCTTTCATCGCTTACGCCGCCAACATGGAAATGCTATCAGACGCTGCTTAACTTCGCTCACTTGCATGAAAAATCTTGACGCACCAGTGAAGTTCGCGGTGCTGTACTTTGTTTTGCCGCATCCGGTTCGCGTTAGTGGAATGCCCATTACGTTCTTTCTCTTGGGCCCTCCGCACAACCGCAGAGAAGGGGTGGCTCAACCCTACGGGGGGGGGGGGGGGGGGGGGGGAATAGCGGAGGATTACGGGAAAGGTCAAGCTCCCTTCAGGGACGGATTCATTACGTCGCATCCTGTGTGCACGTGCGTGCGGCGAGGCGGACCCGCGTCACAGCGCGAGGCTTTTGTCCTATGTCTGCAGCGGCGTGCGTTGACAGCTTGAAGCGTGATCAACAGGATATTGCCACGCTAGCTGCAGGCATGAGGAGCGACGATGCGGAACAGATGGGTTGAAGTGACTTTCCTTGAACTTGGGTCAACCGGTCGTTGGGAAAGTGAGCGTTCGCGAAGCTCGCAGCAGGAAAGCATAATTATCCGAAATCGTGATGGTAGAAAGTGTACATATGAGTACGGTGTCGCGATGAGTTACCTTCTTTCCCCAATCATTGATTGGTTGTGTTATCCTTTCCGAATTGTTGATTGGTGATGTTTTCCTTTCCCCAATAATCTATTGGGTGGCTGTTTGTGCAGTTAACTGATTGGTTATTCTGCCCACCGAGGGCGGCGACATAAGGTTTAAAACCAGCTGTTTCGGCAGGACCGAGGGCTGGTTTCGTCAAGTCTCCTTGCTTGTATCCTCCTTTGTGCTTTTAATTGTTACAAAAAGTTAACCTCTCCAGAAGTGTCCTCTTGCAATGTGATTGAGCAATTCGAATCTGCAAGACGTCAAGCATCCTCCAACAATGGTCATCAACGCAATTTCCCTATACAAGATCCAGAGAGGGAATATCAACTGCACCGATTCCCCCCAAAAAACTCAAAGTACTTATTAATGCGCGCATCTGGTAACTTTTGCCGCTCTTACTCTAGCAACATATAGAATGCGTATGAAGCAATATCGTTAAAGGGGCATGGGCAGTAATTTTAGCTGCATCTCCGCTTTCAAATGATGCGCTAGCCATTGAAACACATGGTTCACCACGTGCTATTCGACTATGGCCACTACATAATCTGATTGAATTTCTATTTGATGCTTTTTCGGTTTCATGAAACGAATGATGGCTGTGACGTATAATCGGTGTTTAAGACACGTGAGCCATCAAAAAACTAAAATACACTTTCCAATACGTAGCATTAATTCACTACAACACTTAAGCCAGCCTGCTTCAAGAGCTGGAATGAGAAACGACGCAACAATTTATGTTGCCGTTTCTTTCACGCTTCCCGCGACTTTAACACCAAGTATACACGTCACGGCCATCGTTCGCCTGGTAAAAACGAAACCGAAACAGTACCCAGAAGAGAATCAGTTATAAATTATCCAGCGGTCGTATGCGACCACCGCGGGGCGATCCGTGTTTACTACCGTCGAACGCATCGTTTGAAAGAAGAAAACATGCAAGTGAAATTTTGCTATCCATAGTATTTCAATGTGTTAATGCCCACAGATGCGGAATTAGTGATTCTCGTCTTTACGTTCACAGATGCCTAGGAGTCCTCATTCCACTCATGGCACAGTGACGCAGCGGTTAAGAGGTGGGCCACTGCCCTGCGATGCCAGGTGCTGCCACCGGTGGGGCTTGCGAGACCGCCGCTGCTCTTGCCGAGCGACCTCTCGTTACCAGTCATTAACTGAACGGCCACCTGCCACGGTGGGCGGGTTGTCATGACGTCACAATGTCACGTGACCTAGATGGTCCAGCTGGGAGCCCTTAAATAGAGAAGCCTTCTTCAAGCGGTCGCCAACGCCACCGCCGGACAATATTTTCAGACAGGGGGGTACTCGTTAAAATGTAGCCTAGATCTTTGTCCAGAGCATGAAATGCATTGCTGGAGAGGTGCAGCGTATTCTAAGACGGTCCACACACGGCGGCACTCGGGCATCGACCGAGTATACCGTGACCGGTGAACGCTCCGTGAACGCATCGGAATCCGTGAATGCTGGATCTGAACACCGGTTCCGGTGACCGGAAGGGAAAACCGAACTAATAGCGCACCCACATCGCATCTGGCCTACCCGGGTTCGAACCCCACCGCGGCGGCCGCGTTTCAATGAAGGCGAAACGCAAAAGGCGCCCGTGGTCTAAATTATTCCGGAGGTCAGAGCAGTCAGAGCAGTAGTGATGCAAAACTATCGATAGTACTATCGATAGTACTATCGACAGCGCGCTATCGATACCGCATGTTATATATGGTACTATCGATTCTATAAAATCAACCGCGCGTACCCACTGCATCCTAAACTTCGTTTCCCGAGCGTGTTGTATGCAGGTGATGGTATGAGTAACTGACAGGACTCGCCCATTTACGCAGCCTACGCATCAACGAGCACTACAGACGTTCCCTACGTAAAGTTGTTGGATAAAATGTTAGCATGCGAATGTTCTAGTTGCTAAGCATGTGTGCGAAAAGCGTTTCTGCAGCGGTTACGTCAGCAAGACGACGTCTGCAGTGCACGATAGTATTGTGTAAGCCAGCACAACTTTTGCTGTTTGTTCTTTCATCGGATACGGTTCCAGGTATTTTTCCGAACTGTCCCTGTGCACCTTAAAGAACCACAGCTGGTCGAAATTTACCCGGAGACCTCCGCTACGGCACCCCTCATAGCTTGAGTCGCTTTGGGACGTTATGCCTCATGAGACTGTGAAACCAATCAGGTATCTCAAATGTTGTGGTAATATCGTAGGCCAATAAATGCATAATATCAATATTGTTAGTATCAAGAGTCTTACCATCGACAGTTTCACTATCGATAGTCTTGCTATCGATAGCGGTACCATCGCTAGTAATACTATCGACAGCAACACTATTGATAGTAATACTATCGATAGTATTACTATCAATAGTAGACTATCGATAATACTATCGATAGTCCATCGATAGTAGAACTATCGACAGTGTTTTTTAGTTAAAAAAAACTATCGATACTATCGATAGTCAATTTTCCGATAGTTTTGCATCACTATCGGGTAGCCTCAGCGGCCATCTTTGGCTGGGCAAGGATCTCGAGGCTCCCAACCAATGAAATAGAGACCTAAGCCTTCTTATCAGGAATGCAAAAGTGGCTGAGGTGTATCAAAAACAAGTGAGGCGCTGGGACAGGATTCACACTTGATCATGAAAACCAGCTTCTCTTGAAAAAGCTAAAACACAAGACATGTCAACAACTGCATCATCACCTCAAAGCAGTGTGGGATGAAAAAGAATGCATTCATATAAATTGAGAAAAGTGCTTTTTTCTTACTTTTTCGACTTTCGCACATGAGATTAAGATATGATTAACTGTAAGCTCATCTCTGCATTTCTCACAAACGGTTTTCTTTTGTTTCATGAGCAGAAAGTTATGTGTATAGTTGTGTGTGTGTGTGTGTGTGTGTGTGTGTGTATGTGTGTATGTGTGTGTATGTGTGTATGTGTGTGTGTGTGTGTGTGTGTGTGTGTGTGTGTGTGTGTGTGTGTGTGTGTGTGTGTGTGTGTGTGTGCGCGCGTGTGTGCGTGTGTGCGCGTGTGTGCGTGTGTGCGTGTGTGTGTGTGTGTGTGTGTGTGCAATGCGAAGACGACATAAAATTACTTCCATAAAACTTTCTTGCAGCCTACAAGTCTTCCATTCACCAAGGACGGGCTTTACAAAGTGCGGCTTGTCGTTGTTCCACGAAGCCTGCCATTTTGCTCTCAATTTGTTGTGTACGAACTTCATGCAGTCTTTGTTTACTGGTTTTACTTGTTCATTCCGGCACGTGCAGCACATGCATCGGCCCTCTCGTTCCCGCTGATTCCCATGACCCAGCAGAACTTCTTTTATTACATTATGTATTTTATCTCCTATTATGGGTTGGACTGCACTTATGGAGCTCAGTGCCATAAATACACTGACGGAGTCACTATCCTGTAGATAACACTGTTTCTCCTCATTATTCTTCCTACAGCCACAGCAATGGCATACCGTTCTGCTGTGAAAACTGAAGCGCAGTGAGGCAGCCCGACTATACTTTCTCCCATTTCCCTTTTATTACCGCACTCCCAACGTAAAGTGCCGTCTTAGAGCCACCTGTGTAAAAACCAGCGTACTTCTCACATTTTTCATTTACTGCAGAAAACTCTTGCTGTATATATTGATGTGGGGTTGGTTTTCATGAATGTGTGCCAGGGTAAAGTCCCAAACAGCAGGAAATGTGTACCAAGGTGGCAGCGGGTCGGGTCTCCAGGCAATATCGGGAAGTGCGTCAAGTATGTATACTTCTTGGCATTTTTCTTCAAAGCGCCGGAAGAGAGGTCTGACCGCTTGGGGCTTGTTGGTAAAGCGTGTTCTGGACGTGCGTTTAGTAGCTATGGGAGAACACAAGTGTTTGGTAGTGACCTTATTTTCTGGACGTATGCACACGAAAGCATTGCTCTTTCGTTTCCAAGGGGTGGTCAATTTGTTTCTATATAACGACTCTTTAGGGGGACGTTTCGTATGCACCAGTTGAGAGACCCAGTTTTAGGTTTTGTACAGGATAAAGACGTGTTTTCTTTTTTCTCGTGGTTGACGGTGCAACGTGGTTTGGGGGTCTTACCATGCACCGTCAACCACGAGGAAAAACAGGTCGAATGCGACACAGCTGTTGTTTATGGCATTCCACTCTCCTGCGGAATGAAGTACGTTGACCAAACGGGCCGCTGCATAAATAAAAGCCTAAGTGAGCACGCTAACAACTGCAACTCCATCACGCATTCAGGAAAGCTGGCGACGCATTGTCACCGCTGCTAAGAATGTAAGGCTATGTAGGAAAAAACCACAATCATTTCGCATTCCAGTAAAAAAAAACAAAACAGAAAGACAGATAGCAAGAAGCTTTTAAATCAAGTCCTCCGGTGCCGAAAGGTGTATCAGTAATGTGTCGTTGTCCGAGAAAGAAGTTGACCTGATTAGGCTATCGCGATGAGTGAGTTTTGTAGTGTGGGTCTGCTCACGGTTGCTGATATCAATATGTTCTCTCGTTTCTTTATGTGCCACTGAGGACGCTCACGTCTTGTGTATAAAAGGTTGGTTGGTTTATGGGGTTTAACGTCCCAAAGCGACTAAGGCTATGGAGGGCTCCCGAAATTTCGACCACCTGGGGTTCTTTAACGTGCACTGACATCGCACAGTACACGGGCCTCTAGAATTTCTCCACCAAAGAAATTCAACCGCCGTGGCCGGGATCGAACTCGCGTCTTCCGGGTCAGCAGCCGAGCACCATAACATGCACGGAGCCACCGCGGCGGCTTTCTTGCGTACAAAAGAATATCCGTTTCCTCCATTAAAACTAGTTGTAAGTTGGCGCTCTGTGTTGTTCCGTCTTCATCTCATTCCGTGAAAAGTTAAGCGCGTTGAACCACCGTGATTTGGCTATTCATGGATGAAGCAAAACTCTGCCACGAGGCTTTTTCGCCATTGCGACGGACGTAACGAGCTTTAACTCCTGTTGTTTTTTTTTTAAGTTCATAAGGTTCTCCGGCGTGGGAAATCTCCGAAAAATACTCCCAAGCTTTATTTTGCTCCTTTCTTGCTTCCTTACAATCTCGTGTCCACCAAACTTAATGGTACTGTATAGTATCACTCCTGAGGGATAGCCAAGTGTGCGGCAGCAAGGGTACATTAAGATTTTCTAACACAATTTTTTTCTAAAGTGGCTTCTGCTCTAAAAAGTTGCCAGTCGCCTAATGAAGCTTCCAACGCCGTGGTTTTGTCGGGGTGACTGATGGTGGGGATGACAGGCTGATTACGACATAGAGATGACTGCTTCCATAAGGGTTGTCTCCCATTTAAAATTGTTAAAAACAGACGGAGAATGAAAATATAAATCTAAACGCTTATTTTAACCGAGCTTGCAGAGCAATAAATGGTTTTACCGGTGTTCAGTAAACAAATAGTATTAGATAGTATAAAATCCTCCACAACTTGGTAGGACGTTCTTGCGGGCTAGTTGGTTCATAGTTCCAGAAAACTGAGCAAAAGACGAGGACACAGGCGACGAGGAACACACAAAACGCCACGGCAACACAGCACTGCGTCCGTGGTGTTTTGTGTGTTCTTCGTCGCCCGCGTCCTCGTCTTCTGAGCGGTTTTAATCTTTCCGGATCCATAACTTGACCTTGGTGTATGTTTTATTGCTTCCCCAAAAAGAGGCATCTGCGATAAAATCACCAACTACCAGATAAGGCTCTGGTAGTTGCTCTAAGAGATTCTCTAAATCATGGAGGGTTAGGTGACGTTCAATATATACATAACGTACTGCAATTGCAACAACAACAGTGGCTGCTACTGCTTCAAACCTAGTTTTTAGTTCACGAGCTGCTACACCAGGTTCCAATATGACGGCTACGCCTCCCGTGAGCGCCCCCTCTCGGTCGCGGCGGACATTTTTAAAGCACATTCCTGCAGTGCCGAGGACCTATATTTCTCTCTTGTAAACGTAAAGCTGCAGCAGAGTTGGATATGTCTTTTATGTTATTACAAAGTCATCTCCAGTTCCATTGTATTCATCTTAGTGTTGTGTATCAATGGGGTGAAAACTAGATCAGCTTGGCTTTGGCCCCGTGATTCGAAGCCTCTTTTTTTTTTCGTCGATCCAAGGAGTCCCGCCACCCGTCTGACGTAGACGGAAGACGGCTGCCTTGGGTCGTGTCCATCGCCTCTGCGACCGTGCAGAAGGCACGCCGGCGTTCGAGTTGGACCTCGACCTGTGGGAACAGGTCTTGAGGCCTGCCAACCCAAGGGTCTGCGTAGCGTGCTTTGAGGTTGGCGGAGTAGTGTTAGCTACTCCACCCGTGGTCGCCGATGGCCCTGCCACAAGCTCACTGCGTGGGACCTGGACAGGTGCCAAAGCCCGGTGCGCCGTGCCCACGCACCACATCGGCGAAGTTAGTTTTTGCAGTGAAGGAGAACGTGTTTGGGGCTTGCGCCAATCGCCTTCTTGTTTCTTTGAAAGAAATGCTTTCAGTAGTTTTCAGCGTCATTTCTTTTCTTTCTTCCAGGCCGTGTCCGTCCTGGAGCATGGCGCACGGTCTCCTTCACAGTTTGCGCACCGTAGGGCAGCATCACATTCGTCAGAAGACTGATCCTTCGAAGCGCACTTCGCGCAAGTTCTGCGACCGCGGCAACTCTGTGAGCCGTGGCCGAACCTCAGGAAATTGAAGCGCCTGCGAGGGTGTGGTATGCATAGTCTTACATTAACTTTCAGATATTCCACTTCGATTGTGTCGGGCAGCGTGCTGGTGCTGAACGTGAGGATCAAGTGTTTTGAGTCTATTTCCTTATCGCCCTTCCAGAGCTTGATTTCGGTGAACATCTAGACATCTTGATCACTGAGCCCTTCAAGCATTTCTTTTTTTGTTAAGTGGACAAAATCAGTTCCGCAGATCACGCCTCGGACAGTGTTCAGAGATCGGTGGAATGTAACGGAGATAGGAATGTCCCGTATCGATACAATGTTTGCGAGTTTTGAATCACCACTGGCCAATTATGATACTTTGTAGCCAAGGCCCAAAGCATCTGTCAAGCACTTTGAGATTAGGAATGGGGACATGACTCCTGCTTGTTTTTCTTCTGCTTCGCTGTGGATCACACGAAAGTTGGGGAATTTTACCTTCCTTTTCTGTAAAAAAAATTACCTGCCCCGTTCCGCCCTCTTTTGAGAGAGCGATCATGCTTGGAAAGGGGAGAGCAAGAAAAATTGCTAACGCTCCTTATGTTGCCAAAAAGAAAAAAGCTGCGTGCGACGGACCGACGTTCGATAATATCTAGTTATGGTGACAGCGGGGAGGCGCTTGTGCCGGGATTATCAGAGCTATCCTTGACCGGGGAAAGTGCGCTATCAACATGTATACCTCGCAAACGCTGTCCGTGACGGGGCAGTAGATGTAACTTTTCTTGTCGATGACCACTTTGTTGTATTTCATGGAATAATACTGTCTAGTACTTTTCGCGAAATCAATCAGCTTTTTGCGACTAGCGCGCGTGGCCTTACAAAAGTCTTCGCTCATACTGATTCCCGACCCTTTCAGCTGAGATCTTTGAGCGAATATCGCATCTTTCGTTTTAAATGCTGAAAAGCGGACTACAGTCCGAAGCGAACGAGCCTAGCCGATGCGCGCGAGAAATTCCATCTTCTGGTAACTGGAACTTGAGATCATCTGATAGAACTTGCCGAACTCTTTCTTCCGATTGCTGCCAAGTTTCATCAGCAGAATCAGAAATGCCATAAAAGACTAAATTATCTCTCCGCGAGCGATCCTCGTATTCATTTAGTCGCGATTGTAGATTGACAGTTTCGGTGCGAACTGCTGTAGAGACCATTTGTTGTAAGCGAGGTTCATCTTGCAAATGTTCAAGGTTGACAACTTTTTCTTCTAGCTCTTCTAATCTTGACGTTAAATCAGACACCTTAGAGTCGAGCAGCGTCTGGTTTACTTTAAGCTCATCCATAGATTTCAAGCGCTTATCGTCATTCTAAAGGTCAAACGTGCCAAGTGGCCGCCGCTACGCGAAAGGCCGTTCTTGAGAGTAGTATTGCTTTCGCAATAAAATGCTTTCGCCTCTACGCAGTTTAGACAGTCAAAGTGCCCCCTGAATTTTTTATTGCGTTAGCAATACTACTGTAGGTTTCGCCTCGTCGCGTAGCTTCGGTCGGTAGGGACGGATGACCTTGAACAGCGTTGCTTCAGCCGCGCTCCGCCAGATGGCAGCGCCGTCGGCGCGCCGCGCGGCGCCGAGCCGTTTGCTCTACGACAGATGGCGCCACTAGGAGGTCCGCCACTTGTGGCCGTCGAAGCCGGCGTTAGCAGCATTAGCGCGCAGCGTATCGAAGATATCGGCTAAGCAATTGGACTAATTTATAGTCAGACCACATAAACAAATAACACCGAGTAGGAAATTGGTCGAGTTGGGGAATCGAAACAGGGTCTCCGGAGTGCGAGACGAGCACGCTAACCACTCCGCCATGCCAGCTCGATGGTTTGGAATGAACAAAGGCGTGTATAGTGAACACGGTGTCTTCGTTCACTCCCATCTTCCTCCCTTCCCGTTAGGTCGAGGTTCAGGTGTCCGCCGAGATATGCGAGACAGATACAGTTTACATTTCATTTCCTCAAAAACCAATTTACCGACGAGCAAGGCGTATACCCGAACGGGCGATGGCGTTCTTTGGACTCCTTGGCAGCGTTGATGTTCACGTGACTAAATATGGCGGCGCCCATGCTCCCGCGCTGTAAAGCGTTAATAAATGAGCGCTAGCCTTGGCGTGAATGCTTTGCTATGCTGTCCTCTTAAGGATAAGTGGCAGCGACAGGAAGAAGCGAGAAAGCGACAACGTGCCCAAGAGACGCCAGAACAGCGTGAAAAACAGTCTTGCAAAGCGTCGTGCTAAGGATGCAGCTCGGCGACAACGTTCTACCTCGCAGAGTGGTTCCACGTCATTGGTCACCGATGAATCTCAATACCTGACCGCTCAGGAACGCCGCAAAGCTACCAGGCGAAGGCAACGCGCCGAAGAATCGCCAGAACGCGCACACCCTTGCTAACGCAATTTATCCGGTTAAACCAGGGCTAAACCACTGCCAATTTTTTCTGTCTACTATTCTGACAAAAGTTCGGAACGTTTCGGATATGTTCGGCTTCAAGTTCGGATGAAATTCTCGTGAGTTTGCCAAAAATGAAAGCTGTGAGCATTTCATTCTTTAAAAGTTCGTGCAGGAAAAATATGCTTCTCTCTCGGCCATTGTGCTAACGGTATAGAGGAAGAAACGCTAGTCTGTCTAGAAGGCCTGAGCTGCACCTAGAAAGAAAAGTTAGGCAACACTGTACTCGCGACCAAAGATATCCTCAGACACTCACGCTGGGCTCCTGCTCTAGACTCCTGTGGTGCTCCTCGCTCCGTGACAAGGACCGCTTGGCGATGCGCCTGTGCCGCAGGTGGTGGTGGTCCCCGAACACCTGCGAAGAGATATCACTCTGAAGAGCACTGCTGGAAGGACGCCGTCTGTTGTTTTTCGCAGCACTGGGAAACGAATTCATCTCCCGCGCCTCGAAGGGCGCATTGCGCGATGCGACAGGACTGAGAGCACAAGATGAGCTGCTCAATGTAACAAGTCGAAATCACTTTCAATAATCGGAAAACAGACCGAAGAAAATGTGCTCACAACAAGTCCGGCAAGGAAGCTGTACGGGCTTCCTTCCGCCTCGTCCCATTGCGCGTCTGTTCCTGACGGGAAGCACTACAGCGCGTGCAAATGGGCCATAAATCAGCGGCACACTTCCGACCATTCGTTCCCAGGCACCTCGACTGCGCTCAAAGGAAAAAGGCTCGAGACGCAGAGCGAGGCTGAGCCTGAAAGGGAGCCGTGAGGCACGCTCGCGCCTTTCAGGAGTGCGCAGAAATCCCAGCGAAACCGAGCGCCGAGAAAGGCTGCTTGAAAAACGCTTCAAACACTAACGGAACTGGATTTCAAACGAAGCCGTTCCAAGCACTTTGCATCGGAATGAGCGGCGCTGAAATAGGAATACACAGGGAAGCGAGCAACGTCACGATATGCCCAAACATAATAACCGGCAAAAAGGAGAGAAAAAAAAAGAACGAGAATCCATATAAATTTTATTCTGAACAACCGTAGCTAATGGGCGACAAAAAAAAAAAGCGAATGCGCGGAAACATTCTAATACTACTAATTTGTACAAGACACTCGATGGCCAAAACTAAGATTTCGAACGGCACTCAACCCGAGGTCTCCTCAGCGTGGTGCGAACTACGACAGAAAGGCGTACCTAAATATACGCGTGTCGGTCCATCACTAACAGACGCATCGTTACGATCTCCCCATTGTAATTCTCCTCGAATGTCCATTTCCACTCCTTGGCACCGGCCATCTCCGACTACACATTCATAAGATATCCGCAGCTCTGCGGCCCTGTGTGCGACGTGCTAGTGCTGAAATGAACTGCCTTCGATACGTTAGGTGTGCTGCTAGGTAACCAGAAACCCCGGCCGCGGCAGTCGCATTTCGGCGAAATGCTAGAGGCCCGTGTACTGCGCGATATCAATGCACGTTAAGAAACTCCAGGTGGTCCGAAATATGCGGAGCCCCCACCCCTACGGTGTCCATCATAGCGCTTCTGGGGGTTAAACCCCGCAAACCAAGCAGCCAGATAATCAGAGACTAACCTACTTAAAGGATGCAATGCTAAATAAACGGGCATTTGACTCTGCAGTTAGATGATAAGTGTGCGCTGCCTACTATCACACTAAGGAATTATGCTTTCTGGCTTTCATCATGGTGATAATCTTAACTCACTAAATGAATATTTTAAGATTAAATTTCTGGAATCCAGTAACGACCACACCCCACATTTCCATCCTTTGGGCGCCATATGGTTCACACGTTTCCACAAGCCAGAGAGTAAAGTGCGAAAGGAAGTACAGTCGGGGGCAAATGTCTGTGGACCACGTACGTGTTTCTCAAAAGAAGCCGATAGCTTCATTATTACCCGGCGGCTTCAGACTACACTTATGGCGAAGAAAGAACAAAGTAATGACTTTCACCTCGGCATGTTTTGCCTCCGGCCGTTGGATAATAGCAAAGCTATCGGCTTCGTTCGAGGAACACGTGGTCCACAGACTTTTGTCCCCGACTGTACATGCGTTGAATGAGAACTAAAGGCAGACGCTGCCAAACAATCCCGCGACGGCACAAACAAGACGACGCTGCTTGCGCAAATGCACAAGCTCACGTCTGCCCGTGTAACGCAGCCTCGAGTAGGACGAAAGCTGGGAGAACAGATGAAGAGCCGCGGGATGTGGAAGCCCCTGTCACGTCAAGAGAGACAGGAGAACAAACAAAACACTTCCAGGCTCGGTAGTGCAGTACGAGAGAGACGAAAATCCACTTTAACAGCACAATCCTGAGCGCGCGGAACCATATTTCTTCACTGTTCTAGAGACGGCGTCAGCAATTCGCGGATAAATCTTCTCGGGGAATCCGAAGCTCGGTAAAAATAAAGCAGAGAGAAATGTGAGAGTAGAAGCAAAAGGGGCGGCGACCGACCAAACTGCAGTGCGAACAAAAATAAGAGAGCCAGTGCAGAGAAATCCATCCTATCAGGGGGGCGCGCAGTCCTTTCTTATCGGGGCTACAGAGAGAAGGTGAAAAAGAAAAAGCTTGATCGCAGCCGCGCCCAGGTCTCCGGACGCTGTCCATCCATTTCGAAGAGTTCCTTCAATTTCCGGATATCTGGACAAACGGCGCGACCGCCGGACGACCCGGATTTCGCCACCTCCCGTTCCGCCCCGCTCGCAGTGCGTGCGCTTGTGTATGTTGTGCAAGGCTTTGCACCCCTACACGCAGCGCCGCAGTGCGAGATGAAGTCGGAGCAGAAGAAGCCGGAGGCTCAGAGGAAACGAAGGAAAAAAAAAATGGTAGAAATTGAAGAGATGCGTTTAAGATAAGGCCGCCGACGGGGTGATGTAACCGCACTGCGCTGGCATTCGGAAGATAGAAAAATCGGGGAGCATGCATAGACGGGAAGAAAGAAAAAATAAAGTAAAGAACGTGTTCGAGAAGCGGCTACAGCCGTTCCGAAAGGTGCCGATGGAAGACTATCTGCAGGCGGCCGCGGGAACCGCGAATTGCTCCTAGCAACAATCGCTGAACGCCCCTAAAAGGGGGAAAACGAAATCAGAAGCACCTCACAGACGGCGCAGAAGGAGAGGACGAACAACAGAATGGTTTTGTTCCAAATTGAAGAAAAACAATGCGGAACAACGCGCATGCCTGGCAGCCACACAGGAAGACAGGCACACGCGGAGACTGCAGGTGGAAGAACCACGACACACGAAACACATTCAGGCACGAACGTAAAGAGAAAATCCCCGAGTGCCTCACCACCCAGCGTAAGGGAAGAACTATCTTGAATTAAGCATTTGCAGGAGAGCAAGCGACTAATGCAGGTGTCCTTTCCAGACATGTGAATAAGCGACGCCTCAAGAATTTATCTTGTCGACATTGGTAGTCCACAACAGAGGACGGCAACCGCAGCCCTTGAAATGCACTGGCAGCTGCTAACGAACGCTGCTTGTAGTGTCACACCATGGTGTAGAAGTACACATTTCCATCAGTGCAGCCTTTCTAACCGACATGAAAATGTAAGACGTGGTTGCCGAAGAAGCGCCTTCTTAAAGCGGAGTAAATCTAGTGTACGTAATTAAGAGCGGGTCTTCGTGAAGGAGTATGCGAATGGTTTTCCGACCGGGACGTGTTCTTTCGACATACCCAACAATTGTGGACAGAAGCATTTTTGAACGGGAAACAATTTCTAAACGCAATTTTTCACGCATTGTAAGATTTTACTATAACAATATACCCGTAGATCTCCCGTCGACAGGCTTGCGTTTTTTGTTTTTTTTTTTGCTATTAACGTTTTTGCAATCGTCAATAGCGTTCCCCATTGGTTTTCTTGGCAGTCTTAACTGCTCAACGCGAGAGACGGAAAAAATTTTGACATTTTCCAGCACATGGGAAGAACGAACCATTACCTTCAACATTTCCATAACAGTACCTTATAATTTTCCAGTACCCGAAATTTTTGTCCAAGAACATGCGACCACCGAGAGGAAAGGCTCAACCACAGCGTAGGCTGAGAATGCTTTCGCAATCGCTGATTCGCTACCGTAAACGTTGCAGTTACCACAAGGTGCAAACTGCGCATGCGCGCTGCAGGATAGATGTAACCCAAAAGAGGCGCGCGGGGCCACGTGCGACAGTGGCAAGCATACAATTAACATAAAAACGTTCATATCAATGCGAAAGAATTTATGGCTCATGCGAACGAAAAGCAGTTACCGGACGTATTCCGCAGACCATGTCCACAAAATGTGTCCAAAGTAGTGCCTCTCACGTGACGCAAATGCGTAAATAATAACAAAGAAATGAATGAAGTAAAGTGCACGGGCCTACAAACTGGCTCGAGCTGAGCCACATTCGCTGCCGCGTGCAGACAGAAGAGAGTTGAAAGAGATGAGTGAAACAAGAGAAGCCTCGCGTAAAGTCCGCAGGTGGTGGTGAAAAACATTTACGTACGGATACACTTAAGGAGGTTACGCATGAGCTGGCCCAGAGGGGGCCAGCCCTTACAAGTACTAGGTGGAGGGCCCTAGTTCGGCACCCCAGTGGCGTCGGCCCTCGCCCGGGCTCGCCCGACCAAGGCCCCTTGGGCCTGCAGGTCAGAGCAGTAGTGATGCAAAACTATCGATAGTACTATCGATAGTACTATCGACAGCGCGCTATCGATACCACATGTTATATATGGTACTATCGATTCTATAAAATCAACCGCGCGTACCCACTGCATCCTAAACTTCGTTTCCCGAGCGTGTTGTATGCAGGCGATGGTATGAGTAACTGACAGGACTCGCCCATTTACGCAGCCTACGCATCAACGAGCACTACAGATGTTCCCTACGTAAAGTTGCTGGATAAAATGTTAGCGTGCGAATGTCCTAGTTGCGAAGCATGTGTGCGAAAAGCACTCCTGTTGTGGTTACGTCAGCAAGACGACGTCTGCAGTGCACGATAGTGTCGTGTAAGCCAGCACAACTTGTGCTATTTGTTCTTTCATCGGATGCAGCTCCAGGTATTTTTCCGAACTGTCCCAGTGCACGTTAAAGGACCATAGCTGGTCAAAATTTACCCGGAGACCTCCACTACGGCATCCCGCATAGCTTGAGTCTCTGTGGGACTGGGACGTTAAGCCTCATGCGACCGTGAAACCAAATGTTTTGGCTATATCGCTGGCCAACAAATGCATATCAATATTGCTTCTATGAATAGTCTTACCATAGACAGTTTCGCTACCGAGAGTAATACTAGCGATAGTAGAATCGCTCGTATTACTATCGATAGTCTATCTATAGTAGCACTAGCGATAGTCTATCTATAGTAGCACTAGCGATAGTTTTTTTTGCGCTATCGATAGTTTCAAATAAACTATCGATACTATTGATAGTTTACGAAATCTACTATCGATAGTAATTTTCCAATAGTTTTTCATCACTACAGAGCAGCCGAACAGGGTCACCTCCCAGTCGTCCCGGGATGGGTTGGAGTGAAGGGGGATAGCAGGGTTGGAGGGGCAGGCCCACACCATGTGGTAGATGTCCGAAGACTTCTCCGCACAGTGCGGACAGCTGCCCGAGAAAGAAGGGTCGAAGTGTTTGAGAGGTGCCGGGCACAGCAAAGTATTTGTACACAGGCGAAGCAGAAGCCACTCCACCACCTTTGAGAGACCTTTACACGGGTGGGGATAAAGACCGTGGCCAGATTGATAAAGTAAAACAATGTCTTTGAAGGAGTAAGCAGGAGTGAATGCGAGCTCCAGAACGTCGGGGTCGGAGCTAGGGGTATGGCGGAGCCGCCACAATGGGTGTTCTACTTAGTTGACACAGTACTTCGTACTTAAAGAGAGAGGCAATGTTAGGGCACCGCTTCTTTATATATTTATATTATTCCTTCCTTCTTTCGTCCTTCCTTCCTTCCTTTCGTCCTTCCTTTCGTCCTTCCTTCCTTTCGTCCTTCCTTCCTTTCGTCCTTCCTTCCTTTCGTCCTTCCTTCCTTCCTTCCTTTCGTCCTTCCTTCCTTCCTTCCTTCCATCCTTCCTTCCTTTCGTCCTTCCTTCCTTTCGTCCTTCCTTCCGTCCTTCCTTCCTTTCGTCCTTCCTTCCTTCCTTTCGTCCTTCCTTCCTTCCTTCCTTCCTTCCTTCCTTCCTTCCTTCCTTCCTTCCTTCCTTCCTTCCTTCCTTCTTTCCTTCCTTCCTTCCTTCCTTCCTCTCTACAAGTATCAGGAAGAATTGTGGGCCGTCTCAAGGCACTGTCTTTGCCTGAACGTTTGCCCCATCCACGTAGTGCGCGTCGGGTAAATTAGGCAAACGCGCAGAGTCCACCTGCCGGCTCAAAAATATATTTTATCGGCAGAGCACACAAAGCTGGCGCTCTTTACACTCTGCCCCTTCAGCTTCCCCTTTCCGAACCGTGCAGAGACGTTGGCACAACTACCAAACAATGGGCGCACCGGCTTCTGTGTCAAACCTCTCAGAAGCCCGTCACAAAGCGCAGCTAGATAGATGTGTGCGGCTGCGCTACACAATGAAAGCCCGCCTACACAAAGAAAGAAAAACGATATTCGGTGATAGTTACCTAATAAAAGAAAACGAAAAAAAGCGGGCGCGCAAAGCTGAAAAATGAGGCTTAATTTCCCGCGGGCTCTTCAAAAACAAACAGCCCTGTGAGACACGAGAGACCAGTGTAGCTACACGCTCATGCGCATAAATCCGACAAATCCTTGTGAGCGCTTCGAGGAGATACAGTTCGATCTCGAGACGAATGAGCAGGAAATGACTTGGGAGAAAGAAGTCAGGGGGCAGCTAGGAGGAGGAGGAACATGCTCAACACACCGCTGGACTGAAAAACTGTTGCAGTTATAAATGAGAGTTATGTGCACGGGAAAAACAACAAGAATAAATAATACAAAGTATAGGTTTATGGCAGTTTAAGGTCCCAAAGAAACTAGGCTATAAAGGACGCAGTAGTGAAGGGCTCCAAAAATTCGACCACCTGGGGCTCTTTAACGAGCACTGACATCGCACAGCTGGTACACGGGCCTCTGGAACTTCGCCTCCATCGAAATTCGATCCGCCCCCCCCCCCCCCCCCCCCCCCGACCACGATCGAAGGTGATAAACGTGATATGCGTCTGACGGCGCAGTTGCTTTCCGTTTCCTGACTCCGGGTTGCTTGGAAGCAGCGCACCAGACGACGAGCACAAACAGTGGAATAACCCCAACGATATGTAACGAGATGCGCCGGCAACTAAGCAAAAGCGGCCATTTCCTCGCGGAGTGTCTTACACGCGCCGGGCGATGCAACGAGCGCTCGCACGCTGAGATGTTTCGATGGCAGCCGTACTAATAAGTTGTCAACAGTCCATGGAAGTGGAATTTTCGTGAGGGAAAGCAGTGCACACACTGTCTACGGGCTGCCCATATGAACTTCCTTCCTTCCTTCCTAATATGTAATTGTAATATGTAATTATTTTTGTAATTATGTAGATATGTAATTGTAAATATGTAATTTTTTGCTTAATATCGCAATGTTAAAGCCCATAGAAAAGTATGTTCAAACCCGATCCACTGCAAAATGGACACTTCCACACGCTAGAACGAATTATGGTAAACAAGCACTTAATTTCCTTATATTTAATGTTCTAAACAGCTACGCATCTAACTAGCTTAGCATGTATATAACCTCCGACCACATGATTTAAAAGTGTACTTTGTAAATAATATTCGATGACTTCTTTTCATATATTGTAGTTTGTCTATGTATCGGTGTCCTCTTCCCATTTGTCATCAACCCAGCAGTGTATAACTTTCAAATGCATTTGTTCAGTTTTAATTGTTTTTTCTAGTTTCAACCTACATCTGTGTAGCAATCCGTTCAATCGTAAATATTATAAATTCTTTCTATAGTGTGCTCGTATGCGACCTGCCACCGTTGTATGTATGTGTTTAATTTATTTATTATTTTGTAATGGCTCTTAGATGAGCCACAGGCATTTTCAAGCTATTTTCTTTAGCTTTTGGTCTGTGGCTCATTCTAAAGACTGTATGCACATTTGTGAAATAAAGTTTGGATTCAAACTCTGTATGGGCTGTCTTTACACTGCTGGTGAACTGCCAGTGTGCAAAAAGTTTTTGTAACGCTTCCCCTCGCTACTTCAGCGGCCAAACATGCGAAGAAAATGATGTCGGCGGGCATTCAACACGCGCACACTTTGCTCCTCTTAGACATAGTTCTACTCATCTCATGGCCCACTGACGTCATCGTTAAATCAGCGGTGCGCGATCGATCTTCGTTTGCCCTGTGTAGGTACATTGCGAAGCTAAGCACAGGGGCCCGCCAAAGGTCATTTGTCCCGTTCGCTCCCGCAGTACCGCACATCTGACGGCAGCTGCGACAGAACTGGAGCAAAAAAACAAAAACAAAACAAAAACAAAACATTAATAATTAGGAAAACAACGCTCAGGAAAGTTATTCGGCATTTCGCACACCTCAAGCGCACAGTTGTGCACAGCTGATGGCGCGGACCGGACGGAGTTACGGCAGGGCTGCACGCAGCCACAGCGGGAAAGAAAGGTTCGCGGACCGCGAGAGCACAGCCACAGTAAACACTGAACTGGAGGAAAATGTGGGACTCTGGCGTGGAGAATTCCGGGAAGCTGCTTGTCAACGGCGACAGCTGCTAACGAATTCTTTCTGCTCTTCTTTTTTGCGAAGCAAAAGCAATACGCTCGCGACGGCATCTGCGAGAACAGTAAGCTTATCGCCGGAAAAATCGGGTTAAGACAAGGACGCTAGGGAGCAAGAATTTTCGCGTTTAGAAGGCAGAAACGCGAAGAAAGAGAAGGCAGACAAACAGGTAATCAAGTGCATTTCGCATATATGTATTCCCTGAATTTATGTGCGCGTGTATGTTTACAGCGAATCCTAGAAACGCACTATAAAGGAAGAAATAAAACAAATAAAAGCCGGAGCGGCCCACTCGGAAACGAAGTTCCCGACGGAAGTTGCCACCGGCTAGAAAACTAAGGCCACGCGGCAAAGCAGGTGCAAAAAAAAAAAAAACGAAATCAGTCTCCAATGCAACCACCCACATTTGTGGCCAATACTTTTGGCATGCAGCACATCGATTTTTCGCCGGACAGACCGCACACTTTCCTTCAAACGGGTGATGGGGAAACTATCCGACCACTGGGCACACGGAGCAGTTCTCTCCTGTCACTCGCGCGAGTTCCCGCCGAGCTGCGCACGCAAGCGCCGGAGGGAACGTGAGCGCAATCCCGCCACGCGGTGCGGTTTCGTCGCAAATCATGACGAATCTCTCTCCGAGGCGCTTGCGTGCGAAGGATGATCCTTGTCACAACCGGCAGCGCGGAGGAGCAACTGCCTTCGACGACAAAAACGGAGAGCGCGAGGCCCACGGTTTCGGCGATCACTCAACTAAGGGGTTGCCCCGCCGCAACGTGCTCGGGTATCATACGAGGAGCCTTTCGTCAACACCGTGGCACCACCGGTACAGCCGCGGGGCGCCCTCCTCCATTTCGTCGTGGCGTCTCGCCCGCTACAGAGTTTTAGCATAGCGTTACCACACATCCCTACCACTTCTAAGCTTAAACTGCTATCGTAACGCCTGAACCAACGATCGCGAAGCGCCCGTATGAACGGTACGAAATCACCGCCCGGTGTCGGTTCTTGAAGAGGCAAGCCACGAGGGCCGGCTCTCTCCTTGGCTGTCTCATATAATCGGGCAAACCCGCGCGGCAGCCCAATCAAATGAATGCACGGTTGGCTAATGTGAGCACAGTATATCGTACGCCTGCACACCGCTAGGAAAGACGTCCGGAATTTCTTAAGCGTATGCGTGGACATCCCCGTTGAAAGCCAAGACACTGCGTCGCATGAATAAGTGATGCCAACGGGCAAAGCAGGGTACACCAGAGGAGCCTTGCCGTGGCGAGGCTTGAGCTGTTATGGAAGCACATTCTCACTGCTGGGAAGAAGCAAGGGGGAAAACCTGAGGAAGCACGTGCACACAAGCCGAGAGATTACGACGACGTCTCCTGTGCTCCCCGCCGCATCCTCGACCCTTTAAACACTCATTACAGAGAGACCATGCCTGCATGCATAAACACGGGTGGCAATAGAGGTCGAAGCGTATATAGTCGGCCTTCGAAGGATCGCGTTGGGATTCGGCATCATCATCATCTTGCCCAGTCTGTATAAAAGGAGCTTACTGCTGCATCGCAAAGCAGCACTCGACAGGTCACTGCCTGCCACATTCTTGTCTTCTCAACTGCAGGACGGTGAACAGGCCGCGTTGACAGGCAGCTCGACGTCCTTCCAGCAACGAATTTTAGCATGAGACCACATTAGCGTGCTCAAACTAACCGCGGCAGTGCGGTTAGTTTGCTGTGTTCGCTGTGTTCACAATTGCCCGTCACTACTACGTGACAATATGTTCGCTCCCACACACTCGTACCTGACGCATGCGACAGGCATGCAGCGGTTTGCGGCGAAATAGGCAACAGGTAAGTGTCCGCGTGGCTCATCAGGCTAGTAGCCAGCGTACGCATTTTTTCAGTGTAGTACTTACGCCTCATTAACACGGACACTGGCGAAGGGCGAGGGAAAAATGCGCCGAGCTCTCTGGGGCCTGTGTATTTTTATCGGCCCTGTGTTTTTATCGCGTTAATTTGGACGGTAGTGATACTGTCGCAACCAGATGTTTCATTTTCTGCACTTTGAGTGCAGGGCATCGGAGGAATGCTGTGAAATGAAGCTGTTCTCTTTGGTGGCTTCACGCTTTGCGGTGCCCTGTCGATGCGCCTTGCCATTTTACGTATTGCACGGATGGCTGTGGAGAAAGCTCTGCCTCTGGCCTTGTGCCGCATACAGAGCCGCATTCAGCAGTTGTCACCCGAATGAATGCTGATATATGAGCCGCAGTTCGGGCGATGTGAGCAGTCGTAGTAGGAGTTAGGGTCATGCAGCCACGAGACGCCATCACGTGCATCAGGCAAATAGCTGCGTCAAGCTGCAACACATTACTTCGAGCGTAACGACTACTAGGATAAAGCACTTGCAGGTACCAAAATAATGTACAGTTCACTAGGCACCACTATATGTGCACCGAAGCAGACCTGAATCATAGCGTGAATTTTTTTTTCTGAACTTTCTTTTTTTTGGCCATTTGTTATCACAGATAGCTCGCTTTAAGCACAGCTTGGCTCGGGACAAAAGTGCACATATTAACGAGGCACCACTGTATACGGTATAGGCATAAACGAGCGTGTATATATTTTCTGAGCACGCGACGACCTCGCCGAACGATAGAAGCGCCAAGACAGCGCAAGGTCTCGCTCACGCTCACGGCCAGCGCCGCTGCACAGGCTAATCAGCAGCGGGCCACCTTCGAAATCTAATGGCGTGTGTATAGATAGCGCAGGTGAGCTGGAAGCATGCGGGTGGGAACCTAAGTGCAGACATCTTTTACCTGCACAAGATAAGACGGCCGAAATAACGCAAATAATGGGACGCCGCACACCACGAGGAATGGGCATAATTTTCGATTTACAGCGGCGCAGCCATATCCATTAAAGCACACGAAGTTGCGATAAGCGCTCGAAGCTTGGTCTGGGCACCGACGTATGCACACCTACAGGCGTCGTTAAAAAGCGATCGTGTTTTCCGGAGATAAAACCTTCCGCGTTAAGTGTATCGACTGCAGCACGCGTTTCGCGTAGAAGCTAATTATCCTGCACCGCAAATGATGTCACGCACGGAAGGAATAGCGAACAGCACAGCAGAAAACGGTTACCAATGCATGCTCCTAAAATACGCGGACGGAATGAACGGACAAAGCAGCGACACTGGCGGCAGGCGAACAGAACAGCGCGCCGCAAACGGACGTCAATTACAAATGCGGCACGGTTGCACACTGGGGGAGAGCCCCAAAGCGCGGCGGATGCGCCCGACACACTGACCGATGACGGCCTCCCAAAGAGAACCGCCGCGAGTGCACGCCACACGCAAGCGACGCTCCCAGCAAACAGAAAAGGCGCGGTGAGAGCAAGGCTGCAGGGAACGAGCCCTTGTCATCAATCTTCGCCACGAGGAAGGAGGCACTTTTGCGTGTATTAAGCGGAACGCTCGCATCCAGCCTCATCAGCCGACAAGCAAAACAGCAGCAGAAAGCACGCCGACAGCGACAGAAAAAAAAAAAAAAAGAAGGCTAAATTAAAGAAACGGCTGGTCTAGCTGCTCTTGAAGGCTACCGTTTGTGGAATAAAGCTTTTTTTTTTTCCTTGGTTCGTCCCTGTAGTTCACTGCGGCAATTTCGTGTCAGCTGAATGCAATTTAGGCGCACTGCTTATTATGCACTTTTTTCGCGGGCCTGAGATGTCTTTCGCACATTCAGTTTTATATCTCTACACAGAGCTTGTGCACCCCCTCAGACCACCTCCCCATTTATTCTGTCTTTTGTTTAACAGTCTTCCCGCCATTCCTTATCGCAGCTCCAGTCTGGGACATTTTTCGGGCCCTTTTGAACAGGACACACGCGTGTACACACGCACAGACTTCGCTGGGGATCTGCGCAAGCGAAAGCTCCTGGGTAATCTCTTCATTTGCCCCCCCCCCCCCCCCCTCCTCCGTCCTCCTCCTCCTCCTCCCCCCTCGTGCGCACCGTGGCGGCCGTTTTCGGGCAATTCATTCTCGCAGAGCCGCTCGCCACCACAGAGGCGGATAAATCACTCGGTGGAATTCATTTCGCGAGCTTAGTCTGGAAAATCTAGTTGCCGCAACAGGAGTTCTTGGCGGCTCAAGGCGGCGACACGGCGGTAGATTTTCAAGCGGCGACGAACTAGAAAAACACCGAGAAGCCGCCAAAAACATCGAAAAAGAACAGCAATAAAGTTTACACCAATTGTTACGGTCGGGAAGATAAGGAACCTATGTGCGCTACGCCGAACTCTATGAAATGGAGCATGTTGGCACATACTCTTGTTTTCAGTTCATACCCGGTCAGCATTCTGCAATAGACGTTACAGTGCATCAGAGAGCAGCGTCCAGCTGTGCGAGCGCTGTCCCTCGCAGGCCCCTCACAAAAAAGGTTTTATAGACAGTCTATAGAGTATCTATAAAGTCTATAAAGTCTATAAAGTGTATAGACTGTCTATAGACAAAAGTCTATAGGTAATACAAATGCCATAGACAGTCTATAGACAATCTATAGATTTATGGCCATACACTTTTAGCAGACTTTAGTCTACAGACGGTCTATAGACTATGAATAGACAAAAAGCAATATCTATATGAATAGAGTCAATAAGAAGTCTATAGACTGTCTATAAAGTTAGAGACAGGGGCAACTTTTTTATAAGGGGCAACTGATCGAGGCTGAAAAGGACTACGCACTGATGGTTGTCGCGATAGCAAGACACTGGCAAGCACCGATCCTCTGCACTGGGAATCGCGTTTGACTAGACTTGAAATCACGTGACAAGTCTCATCCGTGGCCAAGAACTAGAAGGGTGCCAGCCGAGGGGCACAAAAGAAAAAAAAAGAATGCACGCGAAGAACGTAAAGAGCATAATACAAGTTCGTCCAGAATATTTTATGGCGAGAATTAACAATGTTCATTTTAAGAAAAGCTGCCAGATATGTGTTAGCATTTTATTGCGATCGGAATCAACTCTGAACCCGATCGGAATCAATCGAAACCCGATCGGAATCAATCGAAACCCACTCAAACCTCGGAACCCACTTGAACTCGGGGCCACACACCACGCCGCACGAATAGAGCGACGAACAGCTAGGGGGTAGTCAGGCAGGCAGCACAGAGGAAGCGCGCACATCAAAGCTTGAGCGAACGGGAAGTAATCGAACTCGTTAAACAAACAAATGTAGAGGACGCGCAAAAAAAAACTAAAAAAAAACTACCGTAAAATAACGAGCACCGGCCCATGGTCGAGTAAGTGCCCACACCTTTTTTCTTGATAATTTGAATTTTCCTCAAAACTGAGCAGGTGCCCCTGTGATGAGGTGCTGTGTACGGGAAAAATTCAGAAACACGTCTAGGACACTTTAAAATAAAAACTCGTTTGAGGAAATGAAATCCCGCACACATCAAGAGCCAATTATTTGGTATCCCAGCGACGCTTATCGGCTGAACGCGGCAGTAAGACGATACAGACGATACGGCGAAGCTCAAAGCCAAGCAGTTTCCAAAGAAAACCTTTGGAGGGCGTTTTCTCTGGCATTGTCTGTGTTTACGCAGTACAGAGACTCCCTTCGTGGCCGCCATCTTGAGCTTAACGATCGGTCGTCAGGGAAATCTTAAAGGGCACTTCATCCACCGTGGGAATGCCGGGGAGACAGCGGGGGCGTAATTGGCTTGGCCCTAAAGCATAACGCAGAAATACAAAATTTCGCAAAACATGCATTGCAAGGAAGCATTGTTTTACAATCGATATGTCCTAATAAAATATGATCACTCTACATTGCAATAAATCAGCAGAAAAGAACACAGCTGTAAAGATCACCGAAGCGAGAAAGGGCTTTCTCTTCATGCCGCCAATTATAGCCAACCGTGGAAAATAATTTTTTGCGTTTAACAGACACACTTGTTAGAGCGGATAATGTTTCAAAAAAATTGTTATCGATTAAACTACTACATTTTCGAAGCATCCGTTTTCGCATTCTGAAAAACAGAAACGTTTAATTGGTGTAGTCTGGTACGGGCCCTATGTCCGAGCATAGGCTGTGCTCATGCCGTAAGAAACTTGTCCGATCCCCTGCTTTTCGATGAGAAACTAGATTAAACGCACTGAGTGTCGGCTCCGGCATGTGCTGGAGCAGCGCTTACAGATTTTGCCAAGAAAAACATGAAACCACAAGTCAGTGACGGCCGTGTTCATGCTGACCTGTGCAAGATGCGGGTATTTGTCAGCATTAATTCATGAAGTGGAAGCCATTCCTGCATGCAATGCGCGGCCACCGCCAGTCTTCGAAATGAACCAAACGCAATCCTCGGCGAGCGTGGTTAACATAGGTTGCGCTAGTCGAGTAATTAGCACTTTTAAAAGATGTCTCCGAGACTTCTACGAGAAATGTGCATAGTGGTTACGGCAGCAGACTGCTGAGTTCTCGATTCACAAAAAAAAACCTTGTTCCCTTCTTTCACAGGTAGCACAGTTTCCCGCTGAGCAAACCTAGCTTCTTGCGTAAATGAACCCAGGGAGGGGGCAAACGGACCTCAGGCCTAGCAGGTACCAGACCCTGTGCTCAGGTTCCTTCGAACGCCTTCGGATGCTTCGGATCTCAAATGAACTGCGTGCGTAGCTGCACTACATCACCACAAAGTGCACAAAACATCAGTGAAAACTACAGTAGTGAAAACGAAACTGAACAACAACAAAAAAAATCCAATCCGTAGCACAGTAAACAAGCCACCAGATGTCAATCCGAAGTGCTGTCTTCCCAGCATGCCTCGGGCGTCCATAGTGGATGAAGTGCACAGCCTTCAGCTTTCCCTCAGTGATTAGTAAGAAATTATATGCAGGGCCCACTCCATAATGTACCCTAACTGGATTTCTAAGCCCGGACCTAGCAAATGCCCATCCCCAAATATTTAGTGACCACCTTCAGATCTTAGGTGGGCGCTACGGCAAATAAAATGGAAGAGCGCGAGGAAGAGTCACGTGCTCAAAATGGCGCAGGGACGGCTCTTTATACCACCCGAGAAAGAAAAAAGAACAAGAAGGGAAAACGAAGCGGTTTTTAAATCACACACCCTATTCCCGTCCTTTGAGATAAACGCCACGGCGAACAATGGCTTCCTCCGAAAATTTCCAGCCCAATGCTCGCGCGAATCTGCAAGCGTGAAACGAGAGGCTCTTCAAACACAGACGTGGGGAGGGGGCAGAGGAGGGGGAGGCGAAAAACTTCCCGAAGGGAGTTTGCCGGCGGCACGGAAAATTGCGAAAGTCGGCCACGCGTAAAAGATGCACGACGGCGCAGGACGCACAGATGAGTTTGCGCGACGAAGCCAGGAAAAGAGGAGTCTTCTTTCATTGCTCACAATGAAGGCGCGAGAAAGCGACGAAAGGAGTGCAGCAGAAGTCAAAGTGTTCGCGGCGGAATTAAGAGGTAAGAAAGATACGGACAAAAATAATGCAGCGAAACGCTCCACAAAAGCCAGGATGATCGCCGAGCCCGACGAGAAGACTCGCTCGGGAACGAGGCGGCACGGAAATGAAAAGGAAGGAACGCTTTCGTCATCTCTCTCCTCGGAAACAGAACAGCTTGAACATATACATGCAACGCGCAGACGCCGCATCTCTTGCATACTGCAACTGTTTCCCGAATACAGTGCGCCTGGTTAAAAGGCGACGATACTGGGGATTAATTCGGATACCTGCATCGTGGACGTGCTTACTTTCTCCCCATTGAAAGCGAGGAAAAAAGGCGCGCGGAGGCAAAAGTAAATTCGAAAATAAAACAAACAAAAAAAAGCATTCAGGAGCAACTTTCCATTTTGCTGCAGGCGGCATCTTCAAAAACGACCGAAGAAAAAAAGCTGGTACAGTTATACTTCGTTGGCCTCGCGCAAAAGAAAACTCAAAGGGTTCCTACGTCCTTCCACGAACGGGCAGCGATAGAAATTTAATTTCAACCGTGCCCTGAAGACGATGTTACATCACCGTGTTCTCCACCCCGTGGTGAGGTGCTATAAAATCGCAGAAGAAAACGGCCAGCGTGTATCTGAGCTCCATGCACGATCGGGAATCAATAGCTGTATCACGAGAGAAAGAAAGAAAGGAAAGAGGGTGGGGGACAGCAACGCTGTATAACGTCCTCTAAAGGCCAAATTCACGCGCCAGCATACGCAATTCCTCCGGAGCTGGTGTCCGTAAGCGCGATGAAACGGCGTTTCGCCGTCAGTAATTGAAGGCATCGAAACTCTCATTAACAATTACGACTGAGTTGAACAGATGCTCATCACGGATCAGACAGGTTTAGATGTTGACGACATATTGTTACGGCGCATAGTCGCGATACGATGACGACGTTGTTTTGACGCTCGGCAGTTGACGACGACGAGGACGTGGCAGTTTGTGCTGGGGTGATTTGGTTTTGGTGTGCCTTCTGACTGCGGCCTGTCCCGTCTGATGCTGGGCTAACACCCCGTAACAATATGAGGCCCACTGGTTGCTGCAGCAAACGCACGGGCCCTGGACCCGCAACCTCATGCGTGAGCTTGAGTGAGGTTTCCATTCAATAAGGTTGAGGCTTTGCCCCCCCCCCCCCCCCCCCCCTTACTCCGATGAGCGCCCCTTCCGAAACGGAGTTGGAGCGCACCGCCGCAATAGAGTTGCGCTTGGTCACCCCCGTCTGATCCTCCTGGAAGGAGTGATACGGCATTGAGTCGCACCCTCTCCCTCACCCGTTGGCGTAGCAGCTGCCTGCCGCAAAGAACACAACTACGGCGACCCGCGGCAGCTTAGTCTGGTGCAGCAAACGCCAGTTCAACAAGCAGGGAAGAAATTCGTTCATTTGCTCTCCACAATCGCGGAAATCGACCCCACGAATCCTGCGAAGTGCATGTGTAATCTTCGTGGATGGGGGTCCGGCGTCGACTGAAATTTAGGAGCCTGGCAAAAGTTCACCGCTGGTGAGTGTTCATATCAAACGCAGCCACTTGTTCTGCTCATTTTAAGCACGGAGAAGGCAGATAGAAGCGCAGCTATGCAGGCCGTCGCCTCGACAGGGCGAAGTTCTCTCTCGCCCGGCGATCTGTCACGGACCGGTCGATCGGTTTCGTCGGCCTCGCTGGCCTGAAAGCCTGTCACACTGAGCCGATACGCGCTGGCTGGCGTCGTCGGCGGTGTGATCCGGCAGACTAGTGCGTCAGCGACAGGGTCAGCTGACCAGCCCGCCGGAGTCGCGTCCGCCTAGTCTGACCGGGCCTTCACCGCGTTCGGCTGGTGATCCAACGCAACACCCGGCTCTGTGCCATGCGGTGCAAATAAACAGCGGTCACTACACGATGGCCAGAAGCAGCCATGACGAAGGCTTGCCGGCGGAGTCGACGCGAGCGCGGTGCTCCGTTTTCAGTTCAGGCAGCTGCTTGAAGGCTGGTTCACATGCAAGCGACTGAGCGGCGCGTTGCAGCGAAAGTCCCAACTTGCTGGAACCTCGCCGCTCACTGCCGCGACGACTCAGAACAGTTTAGAAGAACGTCAATTTGGGCTAGATGGTACGTGAAGTGCTGCACAGGTGTGGTGTACGAAATACCACTGACCTGCGGAAAAGCCTATGTGGGTCAAACGGGGCGGTGCGTTAATGATCGCGCGGCTGAGCACACGCGATCACTAACAAATCTAGGAGGTGCACATCCTTCGCAGCACTGCGCTGAGTGCGTCGTGTGTAATCGTGCGGCAGAACATGGGCAGGGGCAAAAAAGATGCCAGCAATGCAAGAAGTGTGAGCCACGGCTTCGGGAGATAAAGATTCTGGGCAGAAGTGGAGATATGAAGGCGCGGGAGCTTTTGGAAGCATTCCACATTAGGAAGAGGGGATTAGATTGCGTGAGTGATACCTCGGTCTACCTTTTCAAGACTGAGATATCATACCTTGAACGGTTTTGTTGATGCCTGTTGTACCGGTGTTTTATTGCACGTGCCTTGAATTTTTTATATATTTGCTGGCTTTGCAGTAAATAAAATCAGATGAAGTTAGCGCATGTCCTGTGTCAGTCTTTCTTGTGTACGTCTTATTGCAGCGCTATTACCTTTTCTGTTTCAAAGACTCAGAACAGGTGTTTGCTCCGCGGCAGCAGGATTCGCTAGCGTTTTCGCTAGTTGCGCTAAAATATCGCGCTGCGAAAGCGAATTAACTGACGACCCTGCTACAGGGACACAGACCCCAGCTTCAACGGGCGCCTCTGACGGGAAACGTAAGTGAATGCTCGACGAGAAACACCGCTCCATTTCTCGTTACCGCGGCCGTTCGTTTTTAACGCAAGAGCGTTAAAGGCCCCGTTACGCAGAAAACCCGGCGTCGGCGCTGAGCGGGAAATCAAACACGAGCATGGCTCTGGCAGCTGGTCCCCAGAGAGCAGCCCAGGAGGCAGGTGGAGCACCCAGGTCACGTGACCTCGCGGCAACATCACAACCTGCCCACCGTGGCAGTTGAATAATGATTGGTCGTTCGCGAAGAACAACGAGCGCACAAGGTGCACCGCTGGAAGCACCTGCCATCGCAGGGCAGCGTCGCATCGCTTAATTACCACTGCCCCACTGCGCCAGGAGGGTATGAGGACTCCCAGCAAGGATCTATGAGTGTAGAGGATGACCTTCTGCATATATGGGAATTAACCCATTGCGCTATCGCGGTGTTAAGGCGGAGCTTAACACCTTACCTTGCCTCGAAAGGAGACTTTCATAAAGGTTACCGAGCTGCGTTTCAGAAAACCACCTTTCGGCAGCCTTACGGAAGCGCCCGTACCCACAGAAACAAGAGGTATGGCAACGAGGCTAAAGCAATATGAATGCTTCCCTCATCAGCACACTTCGTTGTATCCTATATAGAAAGCAGATTAAACGTATACTCGAGCTGTCATAAATATTCATTAAATGAAATTAACCATCTTGGCTCTAATTTTGACACACATTTACTCTTAGCTTGGCCATAATGATAGGCAGCCGTGGCTACAAGAAGTTTTGTTAATTTTCGTGTGCCTCGCTTGGTTGCTATATAGGTCTGCTGCTGATGGCGTCACGGAAGTGAGCGTATCTTTATTTCATTACGGGACAGGTTCACAGTGAAGGGGCGACGAGAGTAGTTCCTTTATTACAGCGCTGGGCAGTTCCGAAGAGCCCTCAGCCACGGCGTCGACACGAAATCAGCCCGGCACGCTCTCGCGCAGGCATGCTGTCGTTGGCCTTTCTCGTAGCACGGCTGTTTTGTCTTTGTTGGCGAGAACGTGAAGCCTGGATCCCGACTGCCGCCGCCATAAAAATGAGCTAAAGATTGTTCTTGAAGTAAATAATAAAGAGAAAGGTGAAAAATATGTCGTTTTCGAGGATCGTTGAGCAATACAGAGTTGCTGACAGAAGTGACAACTGAGATGCGAGCAAATTTCTTGCCAGAACCGCCTCGCAGATGCCGCTGGCCCGCCGCTGTGGTCCGGCTCGCCTGGCGTCCGCCGAAGGCGTCGCGGAACTTTAACCACATTTTTAGATTGCGAGGTGACGCTGTTGGCAGCAAAGCGATATCAAGAGTGGGGCTTTTTTATAGCGCAGACGACTTCCGAAGCTCCGTTGTCTGCGGCTTCGATGACGACCAAGGCAGCCAGCGGGCGGCTCCGTTGCCGAAAGCTTGCCACTTGCACAGGCTTTGTCTCGACAGCAGGAAGCCTTTCCGATGACATGGCTGTTTTGTGCTTCTTTTCCACATGCGTGCCCTGCTTTAGTTTGCGCATATCTTCGGTTTCGGGAAACTTGACCAGTGCGGGAAACAATGTTGCTGCAGTGAACGTCGATACCAGCCGGGAAACCGTGGGCTGAGAAGCCGATGACAACCTCGAAGGTCCCCACACCGTAAAAGCAGGAGCGGAGGCGGCACAGAGCACAGGCTGAAAATTCGTCGTTCTGGTGATCCCTCGGCACTCGCCTGGCCGGCTTTGCACAGTGGGGCACTCCGTGAACTCGACGAATCGGAGTCGTCGTACTCGGCTGAATCGACGAAAGGACGTCGGCCGGGGGCTACCTTCGAGAACGCGCCCTTTCCAAGGCTGACAGGGCGTCTAAAGGTGCAGTCAAGGTTGGCTTATTCAAACTTGGAAAGGAGCCGCAAAGGTAAGAGGACCTCAAGAGGGAGGGTAAAAGTTGGTTTGTGCCCCCTAATTTTTCACAGGCCGTCTAATCATCGTCTAAAGCCTCCCTCGTAAAGGCCGATTCACACGACGATCCGTTCGCCCGCGGCCCGCGCACTAGGTGTTCATGCGTCAGCACACAGAGGCGCGCTGACCAGGCCGCGGGCCGACAGCGCGCCTCTCAATGTGGTGACGCATGAACACGTAGTGCGCGGGCCGCGGGCGAACGGACCGTCGTGTGAATCGGCCTTAAGGGAAGCAACGCTGTTCACGAATAACGTCTCCAGACGCGCCCGGACAGCTCTCCATCTCCTCGGCATCTCCGGCTGAACGCGCGCGGCATCCCGCTCTTTGTTCGCGTCCCCAATTTTTCTGCCCATTCCGGCTGCGCGGCGCACTTGAGCACGCGGGGAAAGAAAAGGAAAAATGAAGGGAGAAGCACCACGCGAAGCGGAAATTGAAAACTCGCATTAGGTTCCCTCGGAGCGGAGGAGGCTCCCGAGAACGCCACCAGCGTCGCCGTCCCATTGTGCCGGCTTAAGACGCGCGCGCGCTTGGCGTCCGTTCTGATGAAAGAACCCGACCACCCTTTTGTATTATTATTTTTCGCGAAACGTTAAGAGCTCGCCATAAAGGAGGTCTCTCCTTTTTATTCCACGCCGCGGTGGCCGCCAGTACACCGCGGCAGAACTGCACAGCGGTTGGCGCCAGCCACCGTACAATAAGCTGCGACGAGGGAGACGTAAAGGGAGATTCGAGGGATAAAACATACACGCACGGTAGCATAACGCGGGATTTCGAAGGGGATGGGATCAAAGGAAAAAGTGGAGAGCGCGAAACGTGACCACCCCTTTGGCAGCAGCACGCAGCGGCGTAAGGTATGCGGTTATCGATTTCAGCGACCGTGAAGAAAAAAAAAAGGGAACCTTGAATAAGATAAACTGCTCGGTGGAAAAAACACGCATGCGCAGGCCGTTCACTCATGCACGTGTGGGCTCGAAAGAGAAGAATCCGAGCGCAGCAGAAGAGGTGCACACACAAGTGGCGGTGCAACCTTCCCCGCGGAACTCTCTGAGGAGTAATTCTGGAGCCAGGCGAGAAATGATACGGAAGCCATCATTACTCGAGGGGCGCAAGAGAAGGAGATGCCAAACACTGCGAAGACTTCATACCGACATACTGTCTCCATAAAGCTCTCTAGTGACGAACTGTGAACCAAATCCGGGACAATTTTCATCGCTAAAATAGCGGGGACCTCTTTGCAAATCTGCGCCTTCATATGCAGAAGCTGTGGCCAAATGTAGTCGTGGTCGAGCAAGGCAACGAGAGAGAAAAACAGACGCTTACAAGAACTGAATTAACGAGTGTCAGCGAGCGAGACAGGGGGCCAAGGAGAGTGTGGCTAGTGGTGAGCCTCTAATGAGTTCGGCAAACGTCCGGATGAAGTATCCACCGCATGTCTGGAAACGTGTTGTAGTTAAGTGCTCTCGAAATGAGGCCGGCGTCCCCGATGACGAAATTGCCATGGCAACGCTTCTACGGAGTGGCTCCGGGGTCACTGCCACAGCACACCGCTGGGCAGTTTGGAATGGCTCTCGCTACGGGCGACACTGAGCCGACTACAAATGACGCAGACTTCGTACGCGGGTGCAATACACATACTCCGAGCTTTGCTCGGTTTAAGCAAATAATACATTCAATACGACGCAAAACAGCGCATTCTTGACAAGCACACAGAAAGGGAAGACGAGACACAGCGCTGACGAACAAGCTCGAGCTGTGTTACAAAAGAAATGTTCAAGTTTTGCACGGTTTTTGTCGTGACAAGAAAAAAAATCTGCTCGAAATTTACTCCGCCTCGGGACGCCTCACCAGCGGTACCTGCACATCGAATGCGCACAACGCATTCACTCCTCTGTCACCCCAGCACCGGCCAGACAGGCAGGTGCTTCCGGAGTCCCAGCCAAACGCCTGCTTCCCCGAACAGCGTACTCTAGGCGGCAGGGCCTGACGCGCGCTCCCGTCGCTCCGGCTGGCCGAGTTACACGCGCACGACCTCATCGATCTTCCCCAGCTGCCGGACAGCGCGCGGGCTTTGACTTCCATGAAAGGGCGAAAGACATCCGCCTCCCTGGGTGTGCCCAGCTGGTCGGGACAACGGTTCTATAACTTGTCGAAGTAACGCACAGGGAGAGAGGCAGAGGTGCAACAGCCGCTGCAATCGTGAGATCAGCTTCGAAACTGCTTTGTTTCGGACGCAGTGAACAGTCTTCTTGTGTGTCATATGCTACAGCTGGCGGAACCTGTGCACAGCATACAGGCGGATAACCCGGGCCTTTAGTTAAGCGGGAGTGCTAATTAGCTTCTAAACGCGTCACTTAGCAAACGCAATGAAAGAAGCCTCTACACAATAACCCTCGAGCGTTTTGAATACCAAGCTGCTTGCTAATTCTTTTTGCCTGTACAAATAGGGTAAAGAGACGACAAGGCTCCGGCGACAAAAAGGCCTCTAGTATAACATTCCTAATGTTAGCAAAAAAAAAGCAAGACTGAAATTTTGCGACGGTTCCATGGGGATATGCAGAGTGCACGGACGTTCGCATCCCTATGAATGGCCGCGCTCGAAGCGGGCATGTCAGCGGCTCATGTTCCGGCGTGCTTCTCGTTTGCAGAGCTGAGAGGTTGAGAGTGCGAATGCGAGCGCGCCTCGTGATCGCGCGGCTTGTGCGCAGGAGCGTCAAGTATCCTGAGCCATTACGATAGGATGAATGTGGACCAGGTTCGCCCGACATCATCGCCATTGTATCTGTAGCGTAAATAGGGACACGGAGAGTCAGGTCGTCAACGAGAGACAAAGCAGAAGCGATACCTCCCAAACACCACTCTCGGCACGACTGTGCGGGGACAGGTGGCGATGCTCCCAGGGAGCACGCTGTGCAGGACGAATAGCAAAGCGCGCCCCAGGCGCTTGTCGCGCAGCAATACTCGGCCAGCCTCATCGGGGAGCTCAAAATAAACAGTGGACAGATCGGAGAGGGCGGGACGACGCATCAGCAGCGAACCTTGCGCCCAGTGGCGCTCCGTCGCCAATGGCCGCGCGTCCAACTGACGACTGCCCCCCGGCGATGCACTCTCGAAGATCGGGAACAATCGGAAGACGCGCCGCGCTTGCAGCGGAGGCAGGCGAGCACTCATACGCCACCAGGTGGAGTCCCTTTCTCCGCACGAATCAAAGCGAGGCGTCGTCACCACGCGTGCAAACTTGGGCAACAGCAGTGTGTGCGACCGGCCGCCCAACGAACACCGTTTACCTCGCATAAAGAGAAACACGCGGGGACAAACGCACGCTCAGTTACAATGTGTCCTTCCGTGCGCCAGTGAACTTTTCGCCAACTGAAGTGTTTCAGCAAAAGTCGCCCATTTTTGCTCCGAAAACGCAGCCGCCTTTCGAGGAATTGAAAAAGAGATTAAAACTGCGGTGCGATTTTCAATCTCTGCAAGCACGGTAGATGTCCTCGTCATCGCTTTCTTGCGACGTGAGTGGCATCGACGAGGCCTCACAAGACTCAGTTACGCTGCGGCGTTACATGGCATGGCAGTACACCAAGCATTTCTGGCAGATTCGCGCGGAACATCTCCGCAAAGCACGCAGAGCTCCGCTGACAGCGTTACAAAAGCACCAACGTAGAGGAAGACTTGAGGTGCCAAGGGAAGCACGCTGGGAATGCGATGAGGTCGACCCGGAGAATGCCGTTCTCAAGCACCGGAAAAACGCGTAACTGACGCCGGAACTGACGGGTGCACCGCGGGCGAGCGGAACAACAGAAACGAATGTGGAAACACCTTCGACGTGTGTCTGTGTGTGCAGGCTGTGCGCGGGGTATGCGCGATCCAATAACGACTCCCTTCTTCTGCGCACACAGAATTAAAAGGAGAGCGACAGAGTACGACCCACCATCACAGCACAGGGAGGAACACTACAAGCGCCGAACATCGGGGCAGACAAAACACAACACGAGTGCGTCAGTACACTACCGCTGTCCACTTCTTGGGCAGACGGACGGAAACTGTGGGTCTTCATTTCAGCGTACAATTGTGCTGGCGATGACTGCGGCCAAGTAAGCCCGTCAACCGGGTGAGGAACATTTCAGACTGAAAGCGACAAATACTTTTACACTAAAAAACAGAGCTAAAGGAAAATGTTAAAAACAGCAGTAACGGCACAGAGCGGGGCGGAAGTTACATAAACACCAGAGTCTCGCGACGCCGCAGCGAGATCGCTCGAGCGGCGTTTAATTAAAAATGCTATTGAAGTTGGCACGTTCCTTGCACGAACAGAAGCGAAACACCGTGTCCAGGACTATAGATTTGTTTCATTCCAGGGCGGCGTCTCATTATTCTGCCAACTTACACGAGGGAAAAAGAAAAAAATTGTTTTCATTTCGCACAGGCGCGTCCCGCAACCAGACGAGGCACGCAGTAACTAGCAAAAATGATTAGGGCCCGCTCTGCGAGAGAAACCCCAGCCGCATTTTTTTTTTCCTTCCGAGTCCGCCTGCTATCGTTGACGAAACATGCGCGAGCAGCTGGCGCACAGCTGCACTAAGACACGAGCAAAGTCGCACTCGATGCCTCCCCCATCCCGAGAGACGATCAATTAAATGCGGAGCGGAGCAACTCCGTGAGAGGCACACTGGACCCAGCTGGGCAGCCTCGTGAGCGAGCAAAGACGAACAAACAGCGATGTGCACCACGGAGCATGGTCGTGGCGAAATACTCTCGATCCCCCGCGTATTAACCTCCTTCACTTCCCATTTCGTTCCCTTCCTCCTTCACCCCACACGAAAGGGACCGAGCACGTACAGTCGGGGACAAAAGTCTCCGGACCACGTGTTCCTCTAACGAAGGCAATAGCTCTGCTATTAGTCGGCGGCTGGAGACCACACTTGTGGAGGTAAAAGTTAATTTTTTTTGTTCTTTCATCTCCACAAGTACGGTCTCCAGCCGCTGTCTGATAATAGCGCTATAAGCTTCGTTTGAGGAACACGTGGTCCGGAGACTTTTGTCCCTGACTGTACAAGCCGTGCCTTTGAACTCTCCCCGCCAGGGCGACGAAGGGGGTTCCCGAGGCGCAGCAGGCAGACCCGTAAGGGCCGTCGGAGTGCCGAAGGGGCACGGTGAAGGGCAGAGGCCCGCCGGCGCTTCTTCCCACTTCGGTCAAAGCACATCTCGCCCTCAACAGTCGGCCCTTCACCTGTAGCTTTGCCTGGCCGGGTCCCTGCTTCTTCCTTTTGGCAATAATAGGTCTGGCACACCGCATGCCTGACTCACCTCTTGTTGTGCGCCCACGAAAGAAAAAAAATATCGGCGGCCGGAGAATATTATGCTGCACGCTAAAACGCACCCCGTGCATACGATGTTGGCAGGAATGCAGCAGGCATGCGCCGCGTAACTGAGGGATAGGCGACTGACAGACGCATTTAATTACGTGCAGCGAATCTCGTACAGGCCGAGCAACAGACGCGACGAAACAAAAAGTTTGTGACTGAATGAATAAGTCAGTAAACGAAAATACGAATTAATACACGAGTGAATAAATGAACGAACGAATTTACAGGTTTAACAGAGCTTAGGCGACAAAATTCTAAAAGGCACCAGACCTAAGACGCTTTATTTTCATCCGTAATCGCAATGCTGGTGGTGAACCTTTCAGTCCATTCAATATCGCGGTGAGGCAATAATATGAGAATAAAAATAAAAAGGGACAATAGGGTGACCCCATCGGTCAGGGGCATAGCCAGTGCGCATGCGCAGGACAATAACCGGAGGGGCATCGCTGCCCTGCGCGCTGGCGCCCCGCTACTCCCCTGACCGATGGGGTCGGACCCCATTGCAGAACAAATAAACAAAACAAAAAAATGGGGGTTCGTGACCCTCGATCAAACCTCTCGGAAGAAGCCTCGCCATTACGCAAGAGAATTACGCTTTCGTCGTGAGAGGAGTCGGGCCAGGCTCGCATTCAATAAGCATCGACGTTGCGTACGAAAGGCACCGCGGGCTATATAGCTGCACTCGGCGACAAACGCAGGGTATACACGGGAAATGACTAGGGAAATGTTGGCCTGGCCCAGATGCATACCATGCATGCTCAAGAGGCCGCAACGTTAACGAAGAGGAAAGCACGCTGCGCTGTGCGAAGACTAAACAAGCACGGGCTAACAAAACAAAATTGCCCTCCCGGGAGCGTCCCGCGGCAACGAAACAGCCAGCAGTCAGGGAACTGACGCGGAGCACTGCGTCACCCGGCGACTCCTCCCTTGTTGGCATCAATTCACGGCACTGAAAAAACGTACGCGGAATGCAAAGCACAGGGTGGCCGAATGAAGGCATTGGAGGGGAGGGGGAGGCGACGGCGGCGAAGACACACCCACAGGGGGAGCAGCGCGCCTCTATCGTATAAGCTGTCCCAGAGGCCGCTAATGCCTTTCGTTCTCTTACGGGAGCAGACGGTTCCTGCCGTCGCTTGCGGAAAAAAAAAAAAGATATGCTCGGGAGAACGGACCGTATATATCTTCAGCTGTCTAGTCGCTGTGGTTTTGGTACACCGGTCACGGACTGCCACTGCTCGCACGGCGACAGACTCGCACACCGCCCACCATTTTCGTCTTTGTTCTTAACCGCTCCAGCGGGCTTCGCGGCCGACCTTTTCAGCAATCGAACGACGCAAGGTCTAGTTAAGTGGAGCAGGAAGAGCAATGCCGGGAAGAATGCTGCCGGCGCGGACGCCAAGATGCGCCACGCTGGCGGAAACAAAAGGCCCAGCACCTCGCTTCCGCTTCATTTGCACGCCCGCTAAACGGCTGCTGAGTGCGCGAATCGCTCGTTAGGCGTCCGCCAGGGGGAATTCCCTGGCCGCTATCCGCGCGCCACGAGGCACACCGCGACGAGTGGAGGAAAGGATCGCGCGCCATTCGGCCGCCTCACGGTAAAAGCGCCGAGTGCAAAACCGCGCATTTTAGGCGCGCGCTCTCGATAGCGAGCCTACAACTGGCCACCAGGGTCTACGAGGCAATGAGGCCGCTGATGCGGCCGCCCGAGCTCTCACACACCGGGCTCCTCATCCTAGCTCTCCTGGCCCAGAAGCTCATAAACCGCTTCTGCGGTTCCGCGAAATACTAATTCATTATTGCGACAGCCACCGTCTCTACCCAGTACCTGCCAAGGGGCTGAGTAAGGCGGAGGAGCGAACTCTGCGGCGCCTGCAGACAGGAACTCTTCTCTGTCCTGCCATAGCAAAACACTTCGATCCGAACACAGATGGGCGCTGCCCGCACTGTGGAGAGATCTGCGATATCTTTCACATGGTGTGGGCATGTACTCAGAATCCTCACCTTCCCCCTTCCCCCACTCCTTCCAGAGAGGCATGGGAGACTGCCCTCCTCAACTGCTCCTCGCTTGAGTCCCAAAGGGCTCTAGTAAAGTGGGCGCGAGACGGGGCCTCGTCGTGCGGTGTCCCGGACTAAGGATACCGACAATGCAGCAGGGTTTTTTTGACCCTCAAACTCTCTTTGAATATTAAAGTTTTTCACCACCACCACCCCTTTGTTTTTATTCTTTGGCTCGGCACGGCGAAGCCAAGCCACATTTATTTCGGCCCGCAACTGAAGAAGACTGAACTTCTCACGAGGTGCGCTGCCGTGGTTCCGCGTTCCCAGGGTGCGACTGGCAGAGCATAGCACAACACACGCATTCTCTCCCGCAATACAAGGGCACTTTCTGAAGGCGGCTACAGGTCAAAAGCAACGTTAACTCAGTCAGACATTTCAGTTGATAATGACTGATACGTGTACACTTCGCCCAGAGCAATCCAGAGGGAAAACTTTTCAAAACAGAGTAAAAAAGTGCATTTCTAGCTTTACCGAATAGAGTGGAACAATGACTCGTTGAATGCTCTCAACGTGTTGAATTTCATACATGTACGGTAATCTTTCGTCAGGGCCAATTTTCGGATTAGTTTTAGCAGTCCGATAAGGCCGACCAGCAACGCGATCGCCTTCGCGATCTTAACTATAGCGTACTCGCTGCCGCCAAAGAAATGGCGCTACACGCGCGTCAACTGACTACACAAGTAGACGTTAGGGCACAAGTGGGACTAGCAGCCTCTCAGTATCCCCATTACAAATAGTGTCACTGCTCGCGTTATCACGTATTGAGGCTGTTAAGAAACGAACAAGTATCGCGATGAAATTAGTTTTTACGTGTGTAGGCCACGGCAATTTCAATTTTACGCTGCGCCTTTCTGAAAGAGAGACCGCTGCACCTACTTAACTGGAGTACAATGTATCACCAATGCAACGAGGTCGCTGTACTGCCGATACATAGTGTTCGAGGGGAAGTAGGGGACAACACAAACTTGAACAAGTTTGTTCGTGCCGACTCGTTCCGCCGTATCCTTTCATTTTACTCCCTGCAGTGCAAAATTCACAGGCCAGGACGCGTTGTTTTTAATCCTTCTCAATAAATGGCATCGTACTAAAACAAAGTCCTTACCAATCGTGAATATGAACCTAGACGCCAAGGAGGATTTTTATTTTTTTTTTCAACGTCGCACTGCGTGAGGTTATATACGTACAAAAAGGGGCTTATACAGGGTGTTTCACCTAAGACTTTCTGCAATTTTTAAAAATAAGCTATTTGAATTAGATGCGCGCTTTTTCTGGCATAGCATTGTCAGTGGTGTAGTACATCATAATGCAAGCTAAGACGTGCTAACTAGCAGGCTTGTTAACCAACATTTAATAGCTAACTTTTAAACTATTACCGTTGGGCTCCTTAATTATTGAGAGGCATGTAGCCCACCGTAAGTAATGTCCATATCCGTTTTTAGAATTTCGAGAACGCGATTATCCTCGGCGCTGTGGCCCAACAAATTTCGCCTACATCGCGCCAAAATACATGCGGTTTGAGAAGCTTGCAGGCAAAGCAACCTCTCCAGTGAACCTAATTCGTCGAGATAGCAAAAATTTGTTGGGCCACAGCGCCGAGGATAATCGCGTTCTCGAAATTCTAAAAACGGATATGGACGTTACTTACGGTGTGCTCCATGCCTCTCAATAATTAAGGAGCCCAACGGTAATAGTTTAAAAGTTAACTATTAAATATTGGTTAACAAGCCTGCTAGTTAGCACGTCTTAGCTGCATTATGATGTACTGCGCCACTGACAATGCTATGCCAGAAAAAGCGCGCATCTAATTCAAATAGCTTATTTTTAAAAATTGCAGAAAGTCTTAGGTGAAACACCCTGTATATACAAAACACGCAGCTAGTGACTGCACTGCACTAGCTTGACAAAAACAACACAGCTAAGAGGGCGGCAAAGATAGACACCGCCAGAACAGCGCAATCCAGTCCGGTAGAAAGACTCTTTCATCATAACTGTCCCTGAGTTGGGGCATCATTCGACTGAAATGGCTTCTGGCTGAAACAAGAGGTTCAGCGTTGCGGTCCAGCATGCGTGTTTTGCACAGGCTATGAAGTCCAATGAGGAAAACATGTCATATGGTTCGTAGTCAGGTTGAGTAACCGCAAGGTAAAGAACACTGCAGGAATTTAAAACGAAGTCATTCTCTAGCGCCCTCTGCAACACATCCGAAAACGAAATCACATCCTTGCAGTTAACAAAACAGTGTTCAATGGTTTCAGGTACAATGCACAGACTGCAGTTGACAGAAAGCAAAGAAATGTTTTTCCTGCGGAGCCACACCAAGGCTGAGCTTCGGTGTGTAATTTATAGAAAAACGCGTGCAAGGAAGAATCAGCATCTTGCACACTCGGCAAGGGGGGCTTGAGAAGTATGGATACTGTTCTCTGCAGATATGTTCTTTTTCTGAAGAGTGAAATTCGCGATGGCAGTTGGCGTTTGCCGCTAACCACAGACTGACAAGACCAGGCGTTTTGTCGGAGTTTTTGTTTTCTTTGCGGATTTTAGTTCTAGTAGATTAGTCACATTCTGAGCAGATATTTCCGGTTAGAAAGTAATTACCAGCTATGACACCGCGTACTGTGTTCAACGATCTGTGTGGAGACCGGAATATCAAACAAAGGTTCTAATGTTCGCAAGCTTTAATATCTGAGTTATGTCGAGCAGTTCGAGCAGGAGGTCACCACTTGCGAATTTTGTCACTCTACTTAGGGCCCAAGGAATCTGAGAATTTTTGAACTAGGAACGGGGATATTTGTCTGGCTGGCTTTATTCTTTTTTGACTATGAACGATGCGGTACTCTGGGATAGTTTTTTTTTTCTTTTTGAAAAATCGAGAGGTGACATCGGTCTGCCCTCTTCTCAAAGGGCGATCATTTGAAAGCAGGGAGGCAGCCGCAGAAAAGTGTGTTCTTCGGCCAGCCCCGTACACCCTGCAACCCAACCAGGGGCCGGTCCTGCCCACGCCAGCTGCACGCCACAGCTATGGGGCATCTCAGGGTAGTTACACCACGCAAGGTTAACCCTAGCCGCCTAAGAAAAGTGAAAAAAAAAAAAAAAATGTGAAGAGAGGAGAAGACAGGAAAACTGAGAAATAGGAAAGTGGAAGATAGGTTGGTTGGTTGGTTTATGGGGTTTAACGTCCCAAAGCGACTAAGGCTATGAGAGACGCCGTAGTGGAGGGCTCCGGAAATTTCGACCACCTGGGGTTCTTTAACGTGCACTGACATCGCACAGTACACGGGCCTCTAGAATTTCTCCTCCAAAGAAATTCTAGCCGCCGCGGCCGGGATCGAACCCGCGTCTTTTGGGTCAGCAGCCGAGCACCATAACCGCTGAGCCACCGCGGCGGCAAAGTGGAAGATAGAGGGGAGGATAGGAATAGGCGACTGCCGATTTCGGGTCAGGCTCTGGTCCGTGGTGGCGCACTGCTCACCATCATCATTCCCCTGCGGGGATGCTCGGGAAACCGTGGTGTCGCAACTGCACGCTGTAGGTGCCCTGCGGGCTCACCATGCGAATAGTGTCTGCAGAAGACCTAACGCCGGATATTGCATCCTTGTCGCTGCTAAGCGTTGTCAGACCTCAAGCCAGCAGCATGCTTAGAATTGGAAGGTAATTCCTGCGATTAAACAATAAAACCTCTTCGCGACAAGGACAATTATCTTCGTAGTGTCTTATTTAACACTCTGCAAGACTGCCGCTCTTCACCCCCCCCCCCCCCCCACACACACACACACGAAAAAAAAAACGCAATCGACTCCTTCCCCCTCTTTTTATTTTCCGGCTTCTGGCTCGAGGGGGACGAAATTTTCTGAATGCAGCCCGCATAGCAATACAAATACGAGAGCTCTGAAGACGATCAGCGGAATGAGTGCTGTACAACATCAACCGGGGAAAGTGGGAGCCACGAGACATATCAAGCATTTGAGTTAAGGGATGCGATGGAGGATGACAAGAATGCCCGAATTAGCTGCCTCTTGGTTTGGTTGGTTTATGGGGTTTAACGTCCCAAAGCGACTAAGGCTATGAGATACGCCGTAGTGAAAGGCTCCGGAAATTTCGACCACCTGGGGCTCTTTAACATGCACTGACATCGCACAGTACACAGGAATCTAGAATTTCTCCTCCAAAGAAATTCAACCGCCGAGGCCGGGATAGAACCCGCGTCTTTCCGGTCAGCAGCCGAGCACCATAACCACTAAGCCACCGCGGCGGCTTTAGCTGCCTCTTCAGCTGACTAAATAATAGTATGCACCGCAAGAAGGGAGATCTATCCCAACGCTGGCCAACAAAACAAAGCCCGTCCCTCAGCGTTTAGATGAAGTGATGCTGCGCTTTGTCCTCCGATCCCATTTTCCAGCGCCACGTTAGCAGCGTGCATCGCAACGGGAAAATGACACGAGAAGGTGCACGTGCGCTTGGCGTCCACCAGAGGCCGCAACTGCACTCGGCTCGGTGTTTGATGGCCACCGATGGCGAATGCTCAAGAGACACTTAACTTCAAAGGAACCGTAAATAATCCTCGGGGGCCAACACGTCGGAAGAAATTTGCTCCGCTGAACGCACCGTCGGCGCACATTTCCGCGCGGCTTCTTCTGTGATAGGCGAGCAGCGACGACGGTGACGTCACAGATTCCCCTCCACCACTTCATGCCCCTCTCGCCATCCCGCAGTGAGAGCGATTACGACGCGTCGACGGCATTTTCTTTTGTCAGAGATGAAGGGCTGAGCACGCCATAACCACCACGCCCTTCGCCTCCGGCCTCTCTCCCGCCAAAGGTATACAGGAGAGCAAAAGCCGCCGCACACGAGAGGCAGGGATCAAAGCACGCCGCGTTCACGCACCGATTCGCATCTCAGCTCCCAGAGCGACGCGCTGGAAACACGCCGAGGTATACGAACGAGAAATGCCGCACACGGGTAACACACACCGGAGAATGGACAACGGGGAACGAACAACAGTGTCCGCCACTGCAGGACCGCAAAAGCGATGAGCGGGTAGAGGCCGAGAAACGAGTCCTTCTTTATTCGTTTCGCATTTGTCCGTCTGAAAGAAAAAAGGAATGCATAACAGTGCCATGACAGTTGGGAGGGGAACCGATGTAAGTAGGCGCACGCGTGGGAATCAGACACCGGTACCGCCATGAACCAGCTCTCTCTCTTTCTCGAGCGCGAGAAAAGAGGGGCGGACAAAAAAAATGTGAACACCTCATTAACGCAACCGTCCCTAGCTCCGGTAGCTGCTGCAAGTGGGTGACACGAAGAGCCCTTTCCTGCTCGTCCATTCTTTCATTCTTTTTATGGTCCCTTTTCCCTCGCTTCATTTTGCTTTCACCACCGTTGCGCGCGAAGAGACAACAGGTGGAACGAAGAACATGAAAAACCGGCAGGTCGGTGCGAGAAGGTCGCGCATAATAGCGCGAAATGAACAATCTAAAGAAAAGCACGGGGAAGCCGGGCGATGAGGAGGAGGGGAGAAGGAGCAGGGCCGGTTTATCTGCCACTGTGTACACTCCGGCAAAACAACTAAGTGCAGGAAAATGCCCGAAGCTAAACAGATACATGCAAACGCAAACGAAGCCATTAGATGAGCAGCAGGTGCGGCGTGGTTGCGCCATGGGGCGCACGCGCTCCCGCCGCCGGAAGTAGACGACGCGAGCGGAAAACATCCACGTCCGGTGCACGCGCGGGGACGGTCTGAACCACCGGAAGCGGCCTACTCGGAACCCGGAAGCAGTGAAATGATGCGCAGCGGAAGTGCGCAGCTGCGCCACCTAGACGACGTGGAGACTACTCCAGAGGGCGGTGCGACACGAGGGCTGTTTCTTGGTGCGAGGACAGACCGGATGAGGGTGGTTTGCTGTTCCTGCGTCGGGAAACAAAACCCCAGTTCGTGCTTCGCTGCGCGCGTAAACATTAAGCCCCACAAGCAGCTTTTGTGAATACAAAAAGTAAGACGAAAGAAGTCTGCGGACCGGGAAGAATGTTCCCGGAACCCCTAAGCCAAACGAGAGACCGGAAAAAGAACAAGTGCTCCAAATCTTCACCGGACTCCCTGAACAAGCAGTGAAAAGTAACATCATTTGCCTTCGCTGATCTGGTTCATCTTACAAAGCGCGCCAACTTCCGGCGCCGCGGAGCGCTTCAGCGGATTTGCTGCTCGTTCACGACTCACACTGAAAGAGGACGACCTGCTCACACACCCATCATGCTGTGCAGCAATGTAGCCAAAGCTCAAAGCCCATTTTCACGAAGAGGAAAGAGGGGAACGCCCCAGTGAACAGAGGCCTCGGTTCTCCTGTCATACACCATCCCGCGGTCGGTCTTGGATGTCGGCGGAGCGCCCTCGACTTTCACGGCCGGCAGAGGAGTTCGCGAGGACGGCGGCCCAGTGCCACGAGGAGCCACAGTCCTCCGGTTCCGCAAAACCACTCGACCGCCGCGCAAGATAAAGCCGCGGCTCGCTCCCAGCCCGTTTTAAGCAGCGTGTGGCGCGCGTTCACGTGAGGACGTGCCCGAGGAGTTTTGGGGCTCCAGTGGTGGCATCAGGGAGAAGAAGCTCTGCGACACCCCGCCGACGCGCGCACCTCCGGTTCTTTCTCCCTCAAGAAGTGGTTGAGGTGTTCACCCCAGAGTAATGGCGCGGAATCCGCGGCAGATATTCCGCCGAAATACCCAGACTCATTAGTAAAGTTACGGCGATTTTCATGGGCCAATAGGATGGCGAGGAAGAAGTGGCATTCCCGCGGCGACAAACATGGCTGCGCCCTTCGGACAGAATTCGTCGTTTGTTACTGCCTTTTTCGGTGCGTTCAGAGGCCATAAACGGGGCACTGGTCTTTCGCTTTGTCTCATGTCGCCTATAACAAAACCTACGAGTGATAAATTTGTTTGTTTTTCATTTAGGGTGACGGATTCTGCCGCTTACAGGCTTAAGAAGAGCGGCAGTTTGTTGACAAAAACGGTCCTCGTTCTAACAACGAGATGGCGCCACTAGGCTGAGTTCATCGTTACATCTCTGCAAACGCTGAAGTAAAAGTGCCAATGTGAGAAATGTCGTAACGTCCCGCAAAATACCTGCGCTTAGCGTATGTAAACATTCATACGCTTATGGTATGTAGACAAGCCGCGAGCAGATGACACGCAGACGAAGAGGGGCGACGTAGTGGCCGGGAACTGAACGAGGCAGCATTTCGGCGGCGGCGGATTTCGCTCGCCCTCGCCGTTTCTTTCCTCCACAACGTTCTCATCCGGGTCTACGGATCGCATTAGTACATTTGGAAAAATTCAGTAGGTTATACGTGGCACAATACATGTGTTTCGGCAACGTGGTAACTGCACCCACACCGGGTCGCCCTTAGTCCCGCACCGACATGCAAGAACAGTATCCCGCCTCAGCCTAGAAACAGACAAAAAAAATAAATAAAAGAGAATGTGTGTTAATGGTTGGTCAATGGGTTTCCGTATGCCAAAGCAACACTGTAGGCTACGTCTGAGCTAAGCCGTATAGATGAAACCTTCGGATCGACTGCGACAACCCTGGGATCTCTGACGTGAAACGAAATCAATAGAAGGGCGTTTTTTTTGTTATTATTTTAGCTCCATCACTACGTCGCCGCCACAAACGGTGGACTGAGCCAACAAATTCGTGCATGAGAACGCCGCATCCAGCGACCAATGGGTAAACGCCGAAGAGAGTCGAGAAGCGAGTCGGTCCCGGCGGGTCGGACGCAATCGTCCTCCAATTTCTTTGTCCGAGGCAAGCAAAACAAAGAGCCGCTGGGGCGACCGGGACAGCGCTTGGACCACTTGGTGACTGGCTGGCGCAATTGTATTCGCGCCGTGTGAAATATCGTTCTCGAAAAACAAAATAAATAAAGAGGCGCCGAATGCAACACAGACCTGTTCTGCACCACCCGATACGCGACGCGGGAACTACAGACCTATAGACTGCCTCTCCTGCCGACACTGGCGGAGGAAAGAAAGACGCAGACGGTGTAATCTACCGTGGCAGCTTATGCACGTCACAGGCACACTTGCGGTAAGTGGTGAGCCCCACCCCGTGACGGGATGAGACGCGCACCATCGATCTTCTTGACACGAGAGCGCCGTTGTTCCTTGCCTACCTCATAGCCCTGTTGTAAACGAAACAGCTCGCACAGGACTGAGCCCCGGCCGACGGTGGATAGTGGTCATCAGCCGCCAGCGAAGAATGTACACAGAAGAAGGAAACGAGAAACGATCGCATGTACAAGAAACGAACCACACTGTCAGGACGAACGGAGAGCAAATTCGCGAAAACGTGAAGAATTTCGCGTCGAGTTCTTGGCGCTGTTCTTTGAGACACCTTCGGAGGTGCGGCTGCTAATTTTGAGAAGCGCAGGCTTCCCTTTCGAACATCGCTACATGCGCAGTCGAGAAAGAAGTTTCCTTTCTTTTTTTTAGCGCACAAGCGGCACGTACAGAAGCAACTCTACTCCGCACATGAAGGAAGTTCGAGCATCCGCACCGACGTGTGAGCAAGGCCTTTTTCTTATGTGCACGAGAACTAAGGCAGAGGAGGACAGTGGAAAGGCAGTCCTGACGCCCACAACGAGCCCAGCCTGCACTCCCTGCACCAGTTCTGTAAAGTCCGGTGCCATGCAGCGCCAGTTCAAGAGCAGCTTGGCACTGGCTGCTTCTAAAACGAATGGTCGAGTGCGTCGTCTGCTGGTCGTCTGCTAGCCTAATTGGCGTCGCCACCAGCAGCGTGGCGCCCATATATCAACGGCTGCCAACATACCGAACCGCGTGAAGAGTTTTCAAACAGCACATCGCAGCGAAGTGTTGCCACGCATCAGCCTCGATGCGACCTCGCGGCAGCTAAGCGAAACGCACGCACTTGTGTTCTTTTACTAAACACGATCGACTGAGACTCACATGTTAAGCGGTTGTTGCAACAGCCAGCATCACGCTGCCAGCACTCCTTTACTTTTTAGTTAACCGGCTTCGAGAACTGTTATAACTTTACTAGTACACTGGAAGACGCCGGTGACGGGTCCGTCGAGAGCACGGTCGAGAGATGCAAGGTTCCGGCAAGGGTCGCCGCCTTCTCGACTGGCCACTCACGTTCTGTTCAGAGCCGGGCCCGTGTGGGGCATGGAATAATTGGAGTATCTCCGCCGCGTATCGCAAAGCGCAAGCCGTCGTCTGCTTCCATGGCGGCTGCACCATTTCGGCACCGACCACTGAGGAGGTGCACAGTTTTGCTGAACTAGACCTGCACAACGTCTGCGCTTTTTTTAAACGAATGGCGTCATGCAGACGGCGCCATCTTGCACCGCTGGAACGAATGGCGAAGTGCAGCACCGCGAGAACCAGTTCACGTAGTGCAGGCGAATCGAACGGACCTCTAACTGAAGCTCAGTCGCGTCAGTTGTCGACATACGTTATGGAACGGCAGCAGCCGCATGCTTTGTTGCAGCAGCACGCATCAAGTGGTGGTATGAAAAATTGGCAGAGGCTTAGCTTGGTTAAGTCCGGTAAGTTGCGAAAGCAATAGCCCTGGATGCGCCTGGTTTGGCTGGTGGTGTGTCTTGGTAGTGCTCTTAGTAAAGCTTATGTTTATCAAAGTGTTTCCCATTTGTTTTACATGTCATTATACTCACCACATGAGGGCCCCCACGTGCTGGGAGATTTATGCGTGCCTCGGTCGCCAAAACGAGCGGCTGACGCTAACGGATGATTGTCTAGAAGCTCCGAGCTACGCGGCCAAAGCCGGCGGCGGAGCTTGCGTGTAACCGCTGGATGGATGGATGGATAGGAGCGCCCCCTTTGAAACGGGGTGGTGGCAATTGCCATCATGCTCAGCTTTTGTTTATTTTTTGTTTTTTATTTTATTTTTAGTATTTTTACTTTCATTTGTTTTTTGTTTTAGTTTTTATTTTTATCTTTATCTGTATTTCTTTTCTTTTTTTGTTTATTCGCGGCAACGGCGCGCAGCTGCTGCGCGGAGGAGGAGGAGGAAAACTTTTATTCCTATTTACAGTGAGAGGTCGATGGGGCGAGCCGGAAGGGCCCGCCCCTTACAAACACTAGGAGGGATCCCTAGTCCGGGATCCCTGTAGCTTCCGCAGCGGCCCGGGCTCTAGCTACCAATGCCTGTTGGGCATGGAGTTCGGAGCAGCCGCGCAGGGCAGCTTCCCAGTTCTCTCGAGTGGGGTGGAGGTGGGGTGGGTAGGCAGGATTGGAAGGGCATGCCCACACCATGTGGTAGGTGTCCGAAAACTCCTCCTCACAGTGTGGGCACGCGCCCGAGAAAGAGCGCGGTGTGGATCCGCTGGGACAGCAGCGACGAGCTGACTTGGGCCCCAGTTTTCTCTCCGTCTGGCGTGACGTCACAACATGGGTCAAGCTAAAGGTCAAACGTGACGACGCTGAAGGCTCAAAACCTAGCGCAGTATTGCTTTCGCAATAAAATCATCTCGTTGCACAGTCCAAGCTGGAACGAGATTCGGTGAGTCATACCTTGAGTGAACTAAGTACAAACGAGGCCCCTCTGGACGCCCCCGGCCGTTCCCAAATTGCTGCGTAGCGTAACCCGCCAAGCAAGCACCAACCAACGCGCCCATGCAAGCCCCAATCGGGGAACGACGTCTCCATCGCTGACACAAGGGCAGGAAACGAGACGCATTTCTCGGGTCGGGCGATAGACGCATCATCAGCGGGGATCGTCTCCATTTCCGGCGGGCCGACAGAAGGAATCAGCCGAAAGGAGGAGAAACAAGCGAGGGCGATGCGGCGAGCTCCTCTCTCGGCGTTTTTGCCGATTATGAGATTGCACGCTCAGCAGAAGGGCGAGCATCGAGGAGGTTCGCTATATCAAACTAAACGCTATCAGTCGGCGCGCTTTTGGGAAAAACGCGACAACATACTCGGAAAACGCACCGCAACGCCTCCCCACACGTGCACCGTGCCCGGCATCTGCAGCTCGGGTGAGGGACCGACCGCTCGCAGGCGACAAGCGTAGACGCCCTGCTCTCGGTGGCCATTGGTTTTTGAGGAAAGGAAATGTACCTGCCTCGCATACCTCGGTGGACACCTGAACCTCGCCGTAACAGGAAGGGAGGAAGATGGGAGTGAAGGAAGACACCGTATTCACTAGACGCGCATTTGTTCGTACCAAACCATCGAGCTGGCATGGCGGAGTGGTTAGCGTGCTCGTCTCGTACTCCGGAGGCCGGGGTTCGATTCCCGAACTCGACCAATTACCTACTCGGTTTTATTCATTTATCTGGCCTGACTAGAAAGGTTAATTAGGCTGATTGGGTAATGAAGCGATTAACTAAACTCATTTCCACTTACTTGGAGCATCACTATACGATCCCTTCAATTGATTGCATGGTTACTAGCCAAAGTACCATAGGCCCCGTTTGAAATTAGCGCACTGTTACATTATGACCGTTTCGACCAATTGAAAAGCGTGAAATTTCTGTCGACAACAACTGCTTACAACGATGAGGCATTAAAGGCTTCCGCCTTAAAAATGCGTTGCGTTCAAAGCTGGTTCCAACGGGCAAGGCGTCGCGCTGAACGGGCGATAGCGTTTCCTGTACACCCTGGCAGCGCTGCAACACCCTGTCGCGTTCCACTCTTTAAGGCGCAGCTTAAGCGTCTTCCATTTTTTTTAAGGGATTACGGTGCGTCGTTGATTCAAGGCGGCAACGATAGCGATGCAATATTTAGCGTGCTCGCGACCTGTTCTGCCGAATTACGTAATCCAACTCCGAACCCACACTCACCCCCACCAATTTAGGCAAAAGCTTCCTGTACTTGACCGGAAGAATCTGACCTGGAAGATAATGAGAACGCATCCAAAGACGAGAGAACACTGCAACCAAAATGACCTTTCATGTGACCAGCACGGCGTACCGGTTTGCTTTGCATTCAACGCCATGTAGCGCAGCTTTAAGCCAGCCCCTCCGCGCCTTCCATCGAACAAAAAAAAAATTTGAGGACGCTTAAAGGGCCACTGACCAGGGTCCGGACATTTTTTAAAAACAAGCCCACTGCATAGATGAGGCATCGAAGATAACCTCTGCAAAATACTAGAGCCATGCGCTCCCCGAAAAGCTGCGAAAATTCAAATCAAAGCCCGCTCGTTGTTTCCTTCAACAAAAACGGCCCCGCCCCACTACTCTGAACCCCTTTGACGTCACGGGCGTTACTTTCTGTAAAGGCACTCCATTGGTGCACCGTTCTGACTGACGGGAGAAGGTTGGGCGTAGCCTTGGCGTCGCGTCGTCTGCACAACCACGGCCGCTTGATGCAAAGCGCAAACCTCGCTTTGCGCTTTGTATCTAGCGGCCGTGGCACAACGCTTTCCGCAGCGCCTTCTGTTTTGGCACATGCCTAGAAACCCGCATGACGGAACAACAACAACAAGAAAAACTGCGGAGGGAGCGTACGGCGACAGCCTTGAACCCTAGCCATAAAAAGTAAAAAATAGTAAAACTGAGTGCGTTGGTTCCCCCCCCCCCCCCCCCCCCCCCCCCCGCCGTGATCACGTCACGAGACGCTCTGCGTGCGCGCTCCCTTCTCAGTTTTTTTTTCTTCTATGAAAGCCCCACAAAACAAGGTCTTAACTGCAGCAGAGCCTTTCCCTCGCTCGCCCACATGACCGCTCCGCACACACACCGCTTATCCTTCGTGCATTTTGCGTACGCCTTGACTCCAATGAATGGCATGGGCTTTGGAGCGGAGAAAAGACACAAACACGCATGGAGAAAAGCAAACGGGCGGTTGCCGGGTCCGCGCTTCGCCGTGTGTTTCGAACACAACCGACTTCCGCCCCTCCGCTCGTGAAACGGTGGGGAGGCCTAAAAAAAATGGCTGAGGCTTAGCTAAGGTTAGCCTAGTCAGATGCGAAGCATATTGATGGCTAGGCTTGGTAATACATGGCTTTCCTTGGTTGACGTACATCCCGCTCTTCATCGGTCTCTGTGGCACGCTGAAGCTTTCGCTTCTCGATCAAATCAGCCCTGCTTCTAGGCGGCATCCCAACACCTGGCCGCCTCGTAAGTGCCCGGAGAGTTGTTGTTGTTGTGACTGAGAGAAGGATGAAGAGGAAATTGCACGGGCCTGCTACTGGCTCGAGCCAAGCCACCACCGCTGCCACGTGCAGATAGAGGAGAGTTAAAAGATCACAGGAAAGAGAAGAAAAGAAAAGACGCGCGTCGCAGCAACAACTGCGTCCGCCGGAGCGGACGCTGCTCAAAAAGAAGCGGCCGAAGCCGCGCTCGCCGAAGCGAGAACAGATAGTTTCGAAGTGCCCGGAGAGCGAGGCAAGCTCAGCTTTATACCGCTGTTGTAGCGTCACGTGGTCAGCTGCAGCGCCTCTGATGTGGAGCCTCCACCGCCGCGGCCGACCGCGCGAGCCGGCAGCCCATCTCTCCTCTGCTGTGACGTCATGTTGTCACGTGGTCAGCCGCCGCGCCTCTGATGTGGAGCCTCCACCGTCGCGGCCGACGGGCTGTAGTGTATATAGCTCTAGTAATATGCTTCGCATAAAAGCGCAAGATCAATGCGCGCTCTCCAGGGCGTGAGTAAACGAATCAGCTGGAGATGCAATACGACTAGCAGCATTCCCACCAAGGACGTGACGCCAGTGCCCTCCATCAAAGCTGACAGCGGCACAAGGGCTCCGAATCAGTCTGGACCAGCCGGAGCGCGCGGACTGCAAACGCGGCGTGTGCGGAGAAGGACTGCTTTCTCGAGAAAAGCGCCGCGAATTCGGTCGTAACTGAGACTGACGAGGAATGCGATGACTCAAGCAGTGACGAAAGGAAGAAAGCGAGACGCCCAACGTAGAGCCCACTCGTCAAACGCACGCACTCCGTTCGACCAATCAACGCTTCCAGACGCAAACCAGAAGGAAAGAATCATATCAAACCCAAGAGAGACGGCGTCGCCCCGAAACTCGACCCAGGCGATGAACACGACGACGCGTCTATCACCGAGCGCTCAGCACTGGTTTCCACGAAGCTGGTTGCGGCAGCCAAGAATGCGTGCCCACTTCGAAGCAGCCTCCGCCAAGCCCTCGGCGATCGCGTCCACTACAGACGGTGCCCCGATTTCTGTTGCGTCTCTCGGGTTTCTTTTCAAAGAAATCAGCGGTATTATTTCACAAAACAAGATGACTGCGCACTTCTGTTCAGGGTTTGTTGATGACAAAACGTATCGAGAAACAAGCACGGCTAATGGGTTTAAAGTATGCAGCACAACTTTTCTCAGGCACACTACGTGGGTCAGTGGGCATTCCTCACTACAGACGCCGGCATCCCAGGTTCTTACAAAGCAGGCCTGTCGAGCGCTGCATGAAGATGGAACTTAGCCGGCGACAGAAAGGCCTTGCGTAGCAGCTAGGGTTCCCGGAATAAAGTGCCTACACACTTCCGCCCACAGCAGCGCATTTCGCCACTTAAAAGTGATGATGATGATTCTAGATTTTTTTGGCGCAAAGGCATGTAAGGCCAAAGAGCGCCAGACGCAAGGTTTATTGGTCGGCACAGGCTAAAATATGGCACATTTTTAAATCAACACCGGGTGCAGAGGGCCTCAGATTAATGAGTACATCTGCATGATTATAGTGTGTCAGAAGGGTGTATGTCAGATGGAATGGCCTAAAGTGGTGTATAGCGCCTAAAATTTGTGTTAAGAATTGTTGCATATAAAAGACGAAGCCAAGTAGCCTCCACTCCTAACCCTTCTTGCTCAAGCAAGAACTGTGGTTGAGGCCTCAGGCAGCTGCGGCTGAGCTCAGCCTTCTCTTTAGCAGTGAGGAGGGGCTGCGGTTGCCTGGTATAAGAGACCTCTTGTAAAAAGCCTTCATGTGTTAAAAATCTAAAAAATTCTATCCAATGAAAACATGCAGTCATCATCTAAGAATAGACAAGGGTGCACTAGTATTTTGAATGTGTATAGCTCAGGGAAGTGCTGTCGTCTTTGTGTTTCCAGTCTCAGGCAGGTGATTAAAAATTCAGGGGGTACTTTGACTGTCTAAAGTGCGTAGAGGCGAAAGCGATTTCCGCACCACTTTGCCTATGTGACACTGGTGACGTCACCACTGAATGGCGTCACACATAACTCATGACGAAGCAGTGACAAATTACTAATTAGTGGCTAACTACTGGTTAATGACTAAATACTAATTAACTGCTAATTGGTTTGGTTTAGTTTATGGGGTTTAACGTCCCAAAGCGACTCAGGCTATGAGAGACGCCGTAGTGATGGGCTCCGGAAATTTCGACCACCTGGGGTTCTTTAACGTGCACTGACATCGCACAGTACACGGGCCTCTAGAATTTCTCCTCCAAAGAAATTCAACCGCCGCGGCCGGGATCGAACCCGCGTCTTTCGGGTCAGCAGCCGAGCACCATAACCACTGAGCCACCGCGGCGGCACCAAGCAGCAACAGTCTGTGCAAGACAAACGATGCGACCGCACTGCGGCTCGGCATTTCCAATTCCAAGGTGGAGGAAGCCCTGTTGAAACAAGGCTCTGTGACACGCTTATCGGCGCAATCTGCGTCAGTGCACACCTTGAGAGCGCACGCTCGCTCAGCTGACGCCTTTCTTCGTGAAAATGAAGACGGCGCGGTGCTCTCTGGCGGGAGCGGAGCAGCGCACATCGAACGACGACGAGAAGTACTCGCCAGGAAACGCGAGAAACCGGTTGCACTATCTATGCAAAGCAGCAAGACCCGGGGTGCAAACATTGTAACGCGGGAGCCCGATGGCGGACCGTAAAAGGGGCGGCTCTGTTAGCATACTCGCAAGCGGCAGGACACGGTGGCAAATGGAAAGAGGCAACGCGCGTTTGCATAGCGAGAATCGCGGCTGAACGCATGTAGAGACAGACTCGTCTCTAGATGCGTCGACATTACGTCTTGCTGCTAGTGCGGCAATCAAATGAAAAGAAACGCTATAGCTGCTTCGCTGAGTGCTCTTACATATTATGTTGAGCACCACAGTGTCACATCGCAGTGCTTTCAAAACGAACATATCGGTGGTGGACCCCTAAACGCCGCGTAAAAGGCGATAATTTTCCCCTCACCCCCTTTTTTTTTTTTTCAGTCTGCTCAGACGTAAATAACTGGCCGCGTTATCGTGGTGCCACAGAATATAACTGCGTCGAGCACTCTACCGTTTTGCCAACACTCTTCGGTAACTGCTCCGAAAGGTTAGGTTTCTGCATTGGGGTGGTAATTTACAGGCAAGACATTCCATCCGTGACGCACGGCTGCAATTAGCACGAAAGCGCACTGGGCTGGCCGTACTGCAGCGGCTTCGAAGATGCGCCCCCTCTCGCTGAGCGCCCGTCCACCTCTTATTTCTGCACCTACGGAAATATCCTTCCCCGGAAAACACGAAGATGAAATCTCAGCCACGACCGCTGTGGCCGCGGCAAGCCGGCAGATAGGCCGGCAAACGCGTGCCAATGCGGGGAAGCGCGGCCAGCGGACCCCGCCGCTGTTTTCAGAATCGGCCGCGAGAGGGGTTTTGTGAGACACGGGCGCCACAACGCAGCATGCTACGCAACAATAAGCCCACATCGGGCGGGCTTTTTGTCACGATTTCAGTACAAACAGGCAACGGCTGAACGCTCGTTGACGGCGTACTGGCCGCATGCGAAGCGGCATAAAGCGGAGACGTATACCCGATTACCGGACGCCTACTGCGCACGCGCGGTGGCAAGGTGGGAACACTGAGTAGAAGTGTGATCCGGTACGCGTCTCCGCTACGCCAGACGTTTTTAGCATACCGGTTTACAGGCAGGCTCAATGCCATGGGTCGGCCGGGCCCACTGCGTGTGCGCAGCCGGCGTCCGGTATGCGCACGTCTCCGCTAGGCTGAACTTGGGCTCGCCCCTGCATACGCGCGTTTTGAATGCACTGCGCAAGATGCGCTTGGTTCCACGACCTCAGGCAGCCGGCGCGCAAACGGGAAGGCCGCCGGCGCGCGCAAAGTGGCCTCGGTACAGGCGCGCGGGCATCGAGGCAGGCTTTGGTAGCTGCGTGACGTGTGAAAGCTGCGAACCAATGGTAATCCCCGGCTGGTGATGTCGTATGCCAGATTTCGCGCAAAAGCCCTGCACCGCAGGTCGCCGCAAGGTGTGAAAGCGGGAATTTTTTAAAATGTATCGGAAATTTCCCGCTCGCCTTTGAGGCCTCATGCTTGGCGAGAACGCTCGGTGGCCTGTACTCTACATAATGCCAGGGGTTTAAAGCCAAGCTCGAACACCCTTTTCCTGGCCCCTTAAATGCCGGAGAGGAGCGGGGTTGACAAGACAGGACCTAGAAAGATAGGCAGGGACGATAAATTTCAATGTGGCATACGTTCAGTGGCGGAAGAGATGGACACAGACGATAATGGAAAGAAAAAAGAAAACGTCGCCACGCTTCCACGGCCAAAGAAACCGAATAGCGGGAATCAGGCCATTCCAAAGGCGGCCATGAAAGGAATAAAAAAAATCCCATCACTTAGCGAAAAAAAAAGGGGGGGGGGGGGGGGGGGGGGGCGTTATGTAAGCAAGGAAGAAGGCAAGGGTGGAACTAAGGCTGCGTGGCCACAAGAGCTACAGTTCGGGGAGACAAGAAGAAAATAGACGACGCTCCGCAGTACAAAACTGAAATCCTGGTTTTCAGACATCTTGGGGGCCTCCCGTAAACTCTTTCCAACGGTAATCCGCCAGCAACCTTCCCGCGGGGAAGAAATGCGCGGGGTTTAAAACAACGAAAGCGGGGCATCCAGATGCAGCCACCGGGAAAGCAGCTGCAGCGCCACAAAGCAAAAGTGCAGGAAATAAACATCGAACAGCAGAAAAAAATAAAACACCTAGAGCGAGAAGTCGAAGGAAAAATGATAAACAGGAGGAGCATGAGAAATTCCAAGCGCGCGCGGCCCTGGGACAAGCAATCAAAGTCTACCGCGGTGCATAATCTGCGATATCCGCGCAGACAGAAAAAAATGAAACGAGGCAATCTCAGAATGCGCACGCTTCAAAACGGGGCGAAGAACACGAAACAAGTGTGTGCAGCCCACACACGGACAACAAGTGGGAAACGAGGTTACACGAATTCGCAGCATCACCAGCAGCAAGCGCATGCACTATACGCAAGAATGCGCAGAGAAGAAGACACCTCCGCACAGGCAGGTGCAGAGAGAGGTGAAGGGTGGGGCGGGTGGAACTCGGTTACAATCAGTTACGCCTGCATGAAGCAGCCTGATTTCGTAAGAAAATAAATGCTAAGCCTTCACCGGTGCGCCCTACTCCCCATTTACACTTTCAAGACAAAGGCAGGCGTGTCCATTTACTCGACCCATCATAAGATGCGTTAGACGATTCATAGTGAGTGAGCATCGCTGTTATAAACTGAGGAGCGTGGGTATCCTTCGGTTCCACACACTTTGATAACGTGCCCACATTCATGCCAAGAAAAAAATATATATATACAGGCGAAACGATACGGAAAAGCGATGATGGCAAAGAGGAACTCTCGAGGAAGCGTCCCTGCACCGGTGAGTCCACGGGGATAACCGCAAGCATGGAAGCCGGAAATTAGTTTACGGGGTTTCGCGTGCCAAGGAGACTCGGGCTATGAGGGACGCCGTAGTGGAGAACCTGGGGTTCTTTACCGACATCGCACAGCTAGTTTACCTTTAGCATTTCGCCTTCAACGAAATGCGACCGCCAAGACCGGTATCAAACTGGGTCTTTCTGGTGAACAGCCGAACACCACAACCACTGAGCCACTGCGGCGGCCCGGGAAATGAGGATGGTGCAGAAAGGGCTTATATTCGGTGGGGAGGTCATCATGCGCGTCAATAAGACTACACAAAACGGAGGGAAAGCGGCCGCAGCCAACTTCAGTAAAGAACGATAAATTGGCAGAAAAACCAGTCTAGCATGTGCACCCAGACGCTGTAAGAGGTAGTACAGTGGAGCACGACTTGCAGGAGGTGATCAGCTCGCGCTGAGGCTAACGTATTGTTCCGCAGAACAGTCTAGGCAACGTCACATCCTCGCAAGTCAAGAGCAAAACAGACAACGACGAAACATCGCATTGCGCATACACACAAGACCCTTCCAAGTTGCGAAGCAATTCCTCGATCGCCCAAGAGGCCCACACAAAGTAACCTCCGTGGCGTATTGACGCCAGAGATGAAGTGGCCCCGGTGACACAGAGGAATGCGCCAGAGTGCGCCGCCGCATGTGCGGCACCAGTATTGACCCAGCGGCCCCCTCGCTGGAGCAGTTGTCCGCCGCAACCCCCGCCGGGGTAAACACGAGACGTGCGTCCGGGAAGCCAACACATGCCAGACGAAAAGGCAGCGCGAGAGCCACTATGTGCATGCAATCAGTGGACTCGAGCGAACGCATCTTCGCGGTTCCAGGTTCGGGAACAGGGCACGCTGGAAAGGAGACAGACAGACAGAAACAGACAGAAACAGACAGAAACAGACAGGAACAGACAGACAGAAACAGACAGACAGAAACAGACAGACAGAAACAGACAGGCAGAAACAGACAGGCAGAAACAGACAGACAGAGACAGACAGACAGAGACAGACAGACAGAGACAGACAGACAGAGACAGACAGACAGAGACAGACAGAGACAGACAGAAACAGACAGAGACAGACAGAGACAGGCAGACAGAGACAGACAGACAGAGACAGAAACAGACAGACAGAAACAGACAGACAGAAACACACAGACAGAAACAGACAGAAACACACAGACAGAAACAGACAGACACAGACAGACACAGACAGACACAGACAGACATCGCGCGTAGTAATGTCAGGAACATGGGCAAAAGCCCGAAGAAGCGAGGCTTGGCGCGGGCCATGTTACATTGCAACGATTAAAACACAAAGATATCGTTGACAAGCGCAGGTCACGATTCAAATTAGCAGAGTAACACGAAACAGGAATATGAACCATAACAGAGTTCCCCAAAAATGATACAAAAAATAGCCACAGTACAGAACAAACAGCGATAGCATACAAGTTTTCGACATAGATATAAATGGTGAAAACTAACAAAGCAGATTAACCTTGTCAATTGAGTTGAGTAATGATGGTAGTTGAGAGAAAAAAGCTGACGCCAACCAATATTTTAATTTTTCCCAATGTTTCAAGACCAACTCGGTCCCTTCTTCAGGGGTGACTAAAGTGTGTCAGCAGCATGCAGCGAGGTGTTGCCTTCGCTCTCCCTTTGTTAGCACGTGGCGGAGTCCACTAAGGTACGCAGAGGGGAGCGTTCCTGGAGTTCTATTCATCGCCGCCTTTGTGAGCCGGATCTGCCATGACTCCACATGTCGCCAACATGTGGAGGCAATGGTTAATATGCCATAAAAACCAGGTGACAATGGTTAATATGCGATAAAACAGTAAACTGTATATCAGCACCTTAACGGGCAGTGGCAAAAAGGAGCCTAACCTCGTTAGTATGCCGACACCTCTCGCAACGTTTTTTTTTTTTTTTTTTTTTTGGAAACGAATTCGACGTGATTATTCCAGGTAAAGTGTTCACCAAAATAACTCGAAGGCTCTTTGTGCAGGGAACAAGTTCGATTTGCGAAGTACCAATGACGAGGTCATTATTAATTTTGGCGTTCTCATTTTTTGCTTGAAATAACACGGCCTGTTTTAGTGCTATTAATGGTAAGTGTGATGAATGTGCTCCGTTAATTTAAATTACTTAGGACACAATTTCGGCGTGGTGCCAGCTCAGTTAATATATGTAAACAGGCTAGCATCGTCAGCATAAAGAATGAACTTAACAGCATCGCCAATGCTAGTATTAATTAATTTGCTAGTATTTTGCTAGTATGCTAGTATTTTTGGAGTTTTGGAGGTATGGATTTTTGGATATTCAGGGTTTTGTTGTTCCAGAATTTTGGAGTTTTGGAGTTTTGGAGTTTCGGAGTTTTGGAGTTTCGGAGTTTTTGAGATTCGGAATCTTGGAGTTTCGGAATTTTGTAGTTTTGTAGTTTTGGAGTGTCACAGTTTTGGAGTGTTGGAGTTTTGGAGTTTCGGAGTTTCGGAGTTTTGGAGTTTCAGAGTTTTGGAGGTTCAGGGTTGTGGAGTTTCGGAATTTTTGAGTATTGGAGTTTCGGAGTTTCGGAGTTTTGGAGTTTCAGAGTTTTCGAGGTTCAGGGTTGTGGAGTTTCGGAATTTTTGAGTTTTGGAGTTTCGGAGTTTCGGAGTTTTGGAGTTTTGGAGTTTCGAATTTCCAGAGTTTCGGATTTTTGGAGTTTTGGAGTTTCGGAGGTTTGGAGTTTTGGCGTTTTGGAGATTCGGAATCTTGGAGTTTCGGAACTTTGTAGTTTTGTAGTTTTCGAGTGTCGGAGTTTTGGAGTGTTGGAGTTTTGGAGCTTTGGAGCTTTGGAGTTTTGGAGTTTTTGAGTTTTGGAGTTTTGGATTTTTGCACTTTTGGAGTTTTGGAGTTTCAGAGTTTTGGAGGTTCAGGGTTGTGGAGTTTCGGAATTAATTAATATAAAGATTAAAGAGTAAGGGCCCAGGCACACTTTATGGATTCCCAACATTAATTTCCATGATGTTAGGGGTATAAGCGTTGACGATGACCATCTGACGGCGATATTGTAGAAACGTTTAAAGTAAATCAAGGGAAATTCCCCTAAATCCATAAAATTCCAAGTTTCGTTATTAACGTTTTAGTTTAGTTCAGTTTATGGGGGTTTAACGTCCCAAAGCAACCCAGGCTATGAGGGACGCCGTAGTGAGGGGCTCCGAAAATTTCGAGCATCGTGCACTCACACCGCACTCACACGGGCCTCTAGAATTTCGCCTCCATCGAAATTATTTCACGATTAATGCTACTAAATGCTTTGGAAAAGTGAAGATAATACCTGGGGTTAAAATGTTGTTTTCTATGCCTTCAAGGGTAGTTTTTTTTTTGTTTTTTTTTTAGGTTGAAAGTGCGAACTCTGCCGAGTGACCTTTACGGATTCCAAACTGAGACTTTGTCAGTATTTTATGTTTTTCGCAAAAAGTCATTATTCTGCCGTTAATTTTTCTATGCCCTTTGAAAGCAATGGAAATATGCATACTGGTCGATAGGCCGACATGTCTTTGTTATCGACACCTTAGAAGAGGACACTCACTTTCGCTAGTTGCATTGCTTCATGAAATTTCTCTTCCCCAAAGTAGATATTACAGATATGCTCAAGGACAGCAGCTATGATATGAATAACGTATTTAACGGGTCCAATTTGTATATAATCGGAATCTGCTATTGCGACGACTCAGAGCCCTCCGTTTCCCGTTAAAAGCAGATTTTTCCACGAAAATGCCCCTTCAGAAGGGCAACGGAATGTCATGAACCACATGAACGTTTAGACCGTGAATGAGGTCGCGCGGAGACCGAGGGGGCCAGCGGACCTCTAATTCTCTTCCTCAGTAAAGCTTTACCACCACCACCACCACCACCATCATATACGTATACGATATGAAGAACATACGTCTTCGTAACTAGGGCTGGAGGCGTATATCCTATGTTTATTCCAGAGCAGTGTTCGTTCAGCTGGTGATCTTAACCTTTGTAATTAATTCTTGTAAGCAATTAATGCTTGTAATTCTTTTGGAAGCACGAGAACAAAACAAAGGCATTTATTCGGCAACATGTAAGTGATATCGACGCCAACGACGTGCTGCTCCAAGGCTCTTGCCATTTAAAATAGTGATGCCTAATTGCTGTTCTCGCGGTGTACAAGGCATGCTTGTCTTTCATGTACAAGAAGTGCTCCGTAAGGACAGTTTACGCGACAAAATAATTGTAATAGCTGAGAACAAGTCGAATTTTGTGAACTGTTTCTTTTTTCCTCCGCAACATGTAATTTCCATGTTGAAGTTGTGAAATAATGTGCAAAAAGTAGAGCATCTCGTGTCCCGCATAAAAACGAGGGCTCGTAGTACCAACATACAATTTATACAATCTACACAATCTTCTTCGCGCCCCGCGGCGATCGCCCCGCACCAACCATTCCAAAACAGCGCTCACGCGTACCTTGCAGTCAAACTGTTTCAAAAATCGTTTTCTCCACACTGCCTCAAGCAATGTGTTTCCATCTGCTACTGAATGCGCTGATTGAGCGCTTAGTAAAGGCGCTCCTCTAGTAACCGCTCCTACCTGGGCAGCGGCGCTGCCAGTAATATAGTGAAATAAGTAAAGAATAATCAGCACTCCATTGGAAACTAGATTGTTAGGAAGGCGTGCTGACACTTGATTAAAAGTACTCAAAAACATTATTTGGGCAACCAAGTCGATTCGTCACACTATCTCTTTAAAACAGAACTTTAAAACAGAACGTTACTTTTAAAACAGAAATCAAGAAGAATGTAACAAATCTTAAAAATTTAGCAGAACTAAGGAAAAAATAATCAGTCTATCCAAAAAGACGTGGCGAACAAAGGACAATGCCAACACCTCGACTAAATCTTGGTAGGGAATGCCTTCAGTACACACTTCCATCTCTTCTAAATAGGTATATCCACATTAACCTCGATTTGTTTTCTTTTTCACGTCGTGAACTACATAATTTGTTGTTGAATAACATGGTTTAAGTTTCATTATGTATACATATTGCTGTTTCGTGTATTCACGGGTGCTTTCTTGATGTGCTTGTTTTTTAAAATTGTATAAACTCTTGTGTTGCCTCCCTGTCAATAATTAGGATTGTAGACTCGTCAAGCTGCCCAAGGGCAGCTTTTTTCTACGATTCCTCCATCTGTAGTGTTAGATGGGAAATAAACTTTGATTTGGTTTGATTTGATTTGATTTGATCTGATCTCTGACCTTTCCTACCGAGACTCGATCAATCGAAGGATCCGGGAGAGTTTCAAGAGAGAACTTGAAAGAATAAAGTCAGAAAAGACCAGTCAGGGAAATTGCACTACCTACCTGCCGTTTAATTTACGATAGTCTTTTTTTTAATTAACAGGAATGTTGGCGCAAGCGTGTGAAAAAGGCTTTCCGCCATGCGGTAAGTAACAATAGAACGATTTCTCACTCGACAGAAGAAAGCTACCAAACACAATGCAGCCACGCACCGCGGGAGGCCCCATCCATTCATAAATTCCCACTCAAGCAATCGCTTCGAAACCGTTGTGCATCGCCATCAATGGAAGCAAAAGCAATTCATCGCCTACGCTGCGACGAGACAGTTCAACAAAGGCGGCAATAAGAAAGCTTTGGGCTTTCGAAAGAATCGCCCGGCGATGGATCAGAAGCGAAATGAACGACTTCAGCCAGGGAGTTTCGCACAATTTGTAGCCCTTATTAATTTCCCCTTACATTGCTGGAGGCTATGTTCAGCATATGGCCTCCGACTTAAGACGGCACGAAACGTACCGAAAAATAATCAACAGAGATACGAAAACAATCACCTGTCATGCAACCTCACCGTGTTCAGCGCGGCGCTAAAGAATATCCACCCGCCAGCTGCGTACACGCGCAACATTGCGCTGTCAGAACTCAAAAGGGAGCCCGCAGCCGTGGTCGTCCGCGCGCCAAACAACTGCGCTGGAAGCGAACCCGCGACCCTTGTGACCAGTGCCCAGCGAGTGGCCTGCTTACTGCCGCGTATGAATGGCATGCGAATCAGGGAGAAGGCGTGCAGATTCATCCACGCCGCCACAGATCCCGAGAAACGGTCGGTCCACGACGAGTGCACACGTGAGCACAAGAGCAATGGAGACGAAACAAAGCGACGTGAAACCAATCGGAGCTGGGGTGCACATAAAATGGTGTGCGCAATACAAAGGTCACGTTTGCCTCCGAGAGAAAAAGCCTTCCCTAAAGCCACTCCTAAATGATCCATAAGCCGGCCGGAACACTCGTTTCGCGTTCCCTCTACTTAGCGTTACGTGCACAGTCACGCAAACAACGCCTTTGACACATGAGCAGAACTAGAACAGATGCCTAAAATACTGACCCCGGACACATAACGCAAGCACATGCTTCACCGGTAATCCTGTACTCGCTATGAGGCAAAATGCTCGCGACGCGCGCGACATGACTCCGACGTAAGTCGAAAAAACGCCACGGCTTTCGGACAGTGAACGCAGGGTTCTCGAACTGTTTCGGCAGCGGATACATGGAGGGACTCGAAAACCCTCCGCCCCTTAGCAGAATCGGTAGCTGGGCTGTTTGCTTTCTTTCCGACGAGTTTCTCACGAGCATTTCTGTATTAAACAAAAACTCGGTAGCGGTTTTAGCGCTGACAGGGGCCGAACGAGTGAGTACATCAGCCCGATAATGGCGAATGCCCAGTGCAAACAAGTGACAACTGCGCCATCCCTATTCGGAACGAAAAAAAAAAAAAAACTAAGAAGGTCGGCGCTCCCTCATATAAGTAGGCGTCGGAATTTTCAGTTTTTATTTTCTGAGAATTTGGCGCGCTTTTTTCAGTGTTTATTTCAGAACGCAAGTTCCGTTGTTGTTTTTTTTTTCGGTGAATAATATTTTTTTTCGGCGAATTGATGTGGCAGTCACGTGCGGTCGAAAGTCAGAGTATATCTGCGTTTTAGTCAGCACGAATTATTTACAATTAGTTAAACGTGCAAAGGGTATAGCACTCGTAGCTGCGCTCGTAGAAGGAATTGCTATCGTTATTAAAAAAGTAGCACAAGTGAAATGAGACAGCCGGCAGACAAGTGGAAGCTTACTTGGACAAGGCTGACATGTGTTGTGCTGAGTTGGGCGAGTGGGCGGGGCATCACGTGGTTTGCGTGTGCACGGCAGCGATGGAACTCACGCTTTTTCGTGACGCCCGTCTAAGTGCGGCTGATAAACCTACTTAGACGGCGAACTGCTCTATGCGGATGACGATAGTGAACAAAAGGGGCTAAGCTAGAAAAGACGGCGAGGAGGTTCTACTTCCCGGTCTGCAGAGGCGTGTAGCATAGCGGAGAATCACATGAGACCGCACAACCGCGCCTACTTCGATAATTTCAACTTTGACTGGGTGTAACTCGTACTCAACAGCCAGCTAGCTATGTCAGTGAGCTATGAATACTGACTTTTTTTTTCGGTTAAAACCGAATTTCAAAAACTGAATTCGGCGTGCTTTTATCGTTATTTTTTTTTTTTTTCCTGTTTAAACCGAATTGTGAAACCCCTACATATAAGCAATGCGCGCAAACAACGCCGACAGACTGTGCACGATTCACCCTTGTCTGGCTGACATGTCCAACGCCGATAAGTGTGCCGAGAGGTCCGTCCAGCGCAAAGAGGATTCGCGTGACAAAGGAACAGTCACGTATAGCGTACTACCTGCCAGCGGGCCGGCCGCGACCCCTCAAAAGTCAAATCGATAATACAGTTTCGTGTCTCCTACAGGCGGGCCGCCGACCACACTTTCGCAACAGTGATGGTTTGGTTTATGGGTGTTTAACGTCGTCCCAAAGCAACTCAGGCTATGAGGAACGCCGTAGTGAAGGGCTCCGGAAATTTCGACCACCAGGGGTTCTTTAACGTGCACTGGCACGGCTCTAGAATTTCGTTTTCATCGAAACTCCATCGCCAAGGCCGGGATCGAACCCGCGTCTTTCGGGTCAGCAGCCGAGCACCATAACCACTGAGCCACCGCGGTGCCTCCAACACCGATGGGCATCGAAGTTAGTTTTAAAGGTCTCCGACAGCGAAAACGCGCCAACTCATTTTTCGGTCAGCCCCTTTATTATCCCACTATACATGGGACGCAACTAACCGAGCCCCGTCCTCTTGCCTGACAACTATTGACTACAAAAGCGTGATGTTTCAAAAAAGCACGCACCAAAACAAACTATTTCACGACACTCTTTTCCACCAATTAAAACTTTTGAGCGCAGTTATGAAAGCGCTACATCCTTCCGAGTTCGGGGAAACATTAAGCATCGCTATAACTGGAATTTAAACGCGACTGGGTTACGCGAGTACTTTTGCGTTTCCTAAATACTCCTCCAGCGGCGGCCGGCTGAAAATTAGGCCGCAGGGAGAAGGAGACGGCAAGAATTCTACGCACTTGCCGTCCAGTGAAGCCTCGAATGTCGCATTACACGACCAGGACAACACTAAAGGACCACCACGAGCAAAACACGGCCGGCCGGCAGAGAAGTCATTTTTTTTCCGTTCGAGCGCTGGCTTGTCCTTGTTCTACGAAGAGTAAGCCTTCGAGTAAGCCTTCCTTGAGCCACGCAGCTCCCGCCGCAGCGCAAGTCTGTCGCAGCACGGTTTGCCCTCTGACAACAAGAAGGAAACAGACAGTGACAGCCAGCGGATGACGTGCGAATTGAGCTCTGCCCGACGACGGTTTGCTCGGCACTGTGTGCGCACTGCTCCGAGGCCGTGGCTCAGCGGAGGAAAACTGCGTCTTTTATTTTTATACAACGAAGAAGACAGCCGAGCCGCTCTTCTCGGTGAAATACAGGACCACCTCGCAGCCGTTGGCCCGCGGGTTCTGGAAACTCACCAGAGTGGGCCCAGCCCCCGAGGCAGCAGCGAAACAACGGCACTGACGGCTGGGAATCAAGGCGCTCGGTAAGCGAACACTGAAACATGCAAGTCGCCGCAGTAACAAGAACGTTACGACAGGCGTAATGCGACAAAACAACCACGAGGAGGCGCCTCAATAGAGTCCTCCTAATGGAATTAATCGAATGACCTACTCACTGCAACTTACACCCGAAATACATGCTGAAGCGTCCCATGGATTTCGGAGTTGAGTATATGGTCCGAAAAGTGGATCTCACCGTAACTCAGCGCCCCAGCAAAAACGGCGCCAGAATGTAAAGGATTGATCCTCATGCGTACACAACTCTCACGGGGAAGTTCGTGAAAAAACCTGACGGAAGCCACTGAACGCACGATATAGGCGCAATGCACAAGGCACCACCATTCTCTTCCTCGCCAGCCGGCACTTTGGAAAGCAGGCTTTCTTGACGGGAAGAGCTAGTTAGTCCTTTCAGCCATAAACCTCTGACTAGCGACTCTCACTTTCAAAACTACCGGGCAAATAAAAGGTTGGTTTGGTTTTATGGGGTTTAACGTCCCAAAGCGACTGAGGCTATGAGAGACGCCGTAGTGAAGGGCTCCGGAAATTTCCACCACCTGGGGTTCTTTAACGTGCACTGACATCGCACAGTACACGGGCCTCCAGAATTTCTCCTCCAAATAAATTCAACCGCCACAGCCGGGATCGAACCCGCGCGTCTTTCGGGTCAGCAGCCGAGCACCATAACCACTAAGCCACCGCGGCGGCGCAAATAAAAGGGTCTGGTTGGAGACAGGAAAGGGACAGAGATGGAAAGGCTGTGTCTCACCGTGTCATCCAATCGTAAGAGGCCGGTCGGGACGACCAACGAGGGTCGCACCCTAACCCAAGCAACCCTGGTACTATCAAGGGTTGTACCAAGCAACCCTGGTACAAGCAACCCTGGTATTACTGGTACTATCATTCAATTTGAAATATTGTGAGATAAATATATCTGTTTTGTTTGTGTTTTATGGGGGTTTAACGTCACCGACTCAAACTATGAGGGACGCCGTAACGAAGGGCTCCGGAAATTTCGACCGCCTGTGGTTCTTTAACGTGCACTGACATCGCACAGTACACGGGCCGCTAGAATTTTTCCTCGATCGAAATTTGACCGCCGCGTAAATATATATATGAATCATATAAGTTAGTGGTTACGTGAGCAATATTCATATATAAATCACAAACAGATATAAATTACATGTGAATATTGTTCACGCAACCGTTAGCATTCAAAGCATGAGTTACAGTACAACTACTTATCCTTCGGCTTTCATTTTTCAACAACAAAGTGCACAAAAATTGTTGTACAGATTGAGTGTAAATAAAAAATCGATCTCTGTAGTTTTTTTTTCTTTTTTGGCATACGGAAGTCCGCCCGCCCCCACCCCCCGAACCAATCGCTGGGACCGCCACTGGCGCTCAGGTGAACTCGAGGCCCGTATCACTGTAAAAAAATTTGCACCCTTAAGGGTGCATTTCCGTGTCTATAACTCACACCCTTGCACCCTCCCAAAAGGGTGAAAAGTATGCTCGTCGCACCCATAGCAAGGGTGGGATCGTTACAGTTGCACCCTTATTTTTTGGCTGCCTAAAAGGGTGCAAAGTATGCTTGTCGTACCCTTTTTCCGACTGCTTTAAAGTTTCATAGGTTTTTATTGCTTTAAAAGGCGGTGATCAATTTCTTTTTTGGGGTACACTCTTGAATGGAAGCTAAACATTTCCGACGAAAAGCTGCCGACGACCTGTCTCACATTGCACTAACGTTACGGCATCTCCAAATGTGCGTCTCACGACCGCGTCCGCCTAAGCGAAGACGCCGGCTGAAACAACACATACACTTCCGAGCACTTTCTCTAAGTTTATATATGCCATTTCAGCCACCCCCTATTTGGAGTCAGTGACGCTTAGCACTTCAGCTAAAATAATTCAGTCAATTATCACATTCTGGGGACGCAGATCTCAGTCCTAGCTGCTCGCATCAAGATTGCAGCCGTCTTTTAATGGAAAACTCGAATAGCTCACATCATATTAAAAGCACGCTTGATGGAACTACTGGAATGTTTTTCGACAAGTCAAAGAATACCGTACACCCTTACGCACCCTTGCACCCGTGCAGCTTTGAAGGGTCCATGGGTGCATTAAAGGCGCTAACGTGCTCAGCGCACCCTTTTCCAAAAATATAAGAAAAATGAGGGTGTGGAAAGGGTGCAGCCATGAGCGCTACGCCTTTAACGGTGCAATTTTTTTTACTGTGTACGCGGTTATTTGCCGCCGCAGTCTGCACCCAGACACACGCAGAGTGGACGAACTGCTGCGCCTGGCACGAAATTAACCGACACGAGGCCTACACCGCTTCCACGTCAAGGAAACGCGCGGCCGTTGCTGAACGCAAGTGCGGCGAGTGGCACGTGGCCGGAAAGCTTATGCAGAGCTCTCAAGTGGTCAGCGGAGTACAATGCTGGCACGCAATACAGGATGCGCACGACGGATGAGACAAAACCACTGTGATACAAAAGGTAGCAGCTCTTAAAATACCCGGAGAACAGGTTTCCGGAATAATCAGCCCGCCGCTCGCTCATATGAGCAGCTGGCGCGTCAGCGCGCTACAGAAACGCGCAAGGGACGGCGAATCCGGAAATCCCCGTCCAATGGGCGCAGGGTCATTAGAATGCTCGCGAGAGCACATGGTACAGCGCCGCCGATCCTCTTCCGCGAATGCACTGACGTACAGCACTGGCTTCCGTCCCGTTGAAGCGCATCCTCGGCTGGACGGCTCAAATATTGCAGGGGCGATGAAAGACAACCACGGCCGATGGAGTAACCCCGGCCGTCGAGACCGTGCTCTGGAGATGGAATCGTTCGGACGGTGCGGCGGAGCCCGACAAGTGGAACGCGGCAAAAGGCCGCCAACGGCATGCAGGACACTCGGTATGTTTTAACGCCTGCCTTGTGCCCCGTCAGGCTTATGCACATCAAAAGAAGGTCACTGCGCCGCAGAGACTGCCGGCGCGCCAGCAAAGCCACAACCGCGAAGAAAAATTCGAGAGCCCCTTCCGGAAACTTTTTTCATACTAGACACTTTTAGTTGGGCGTACACATCGCTCACTGCGTTGCGTGCGCTGTAAACGGCGCCAACACGACACTTCTAGTGTGCCGTGCCATAGCGTCCCTGAGGTGCGTGTAAACAGTGACGCCATCTAGTGACAAGACGTCGAAGCACAAAAACACTGGGTAGAAGAATTTTTTTTTTCTTTATAGCAATTACTGAAAACAAGGGTGGGCGCACTGCGAGCCATTTCCCTTCCAAGAAGAAAAATTTCCAATAGAAGAAAATGCAACAACTGACTAAAAGCTATAGAGAACTGCTTCTCCAGGTGTCGTTGCTATGAGGCAAACACAACACTAGAATATGCCTCGATGAGCGTGCCCCCGCTTAGGGTGAAGCCACCCTTTGAACCACTCTGCGCCGCCTTGAACTGTTTTCACGCACTCCCTCCGCCATTGCGTTGCCCGCGTCGACCTCGCCGCTCTGCTGTCGTGCGGGCGTCACTGCTGCGTGCCTGCGTTCGCGCGGCTTTCATCGCCGTGCAGTGCCTGAATGTTGTGTACCTCAGTGCTCCAACAATGCCAGAAATGGTTGGAGGATGTTCCATTTTCCAAGAGACCCGGAAAGGAGGCTTCCGTGGCTGGTCCGGATCAAGCGTTATCACAACGGCAAGCCTCTTCGCTTTCCCTCCTTTAGTTGCAAGCGGAGCTTCTATTCCCGCAAACAATGACGGGTGTAAATTGCATCGCTTTTCTATACTAACCATGCGGATTATGGTTCGCGGGGTTTAACGCCCCAAAGCGACTCAGGTGATGAGGCACGCCGTAGCTGCAGAGGTATCCGGATAATTTCAGTCGTGCAACTAGGATATCCAAAGCCATTTTATGTCGCATCAGCAACAGGTGCTATGATACACGGTTAGGAATGCGTATTAAACGTCTACATTATTTTCAGCAATAAAAGAGGAGCGAGCCGCCTACAAGAGCGTCTCCTCCAAGTAGCAAGGCTTGTTTCGTCACAACAGCGCGAAAAATGATAATCTCTCTGGCCACGTTAAAAACTTCTACGAAAGACTATGTGCACAGTCCGAAAAAGTGTACGAAGTTGGGCTAGTTGATCTCGGTTCGTATATGAGTCTTCAATTCATGGATGACGGCACTTAAATATTTCGTTGCGAGCTTACGTGCTCGGACATTGTGGGCAATGACAGCACTTGCGGCCAAGGCGTGTCTCGCGCGCAGTACTCAGTTCTCACGGGAGGAGACACGGATCACTAAAAAGTGCAGGCATATATATATATATATATATATATATATATATATATATATATATATATATATAATCTTTTCGAAAAGTATAACGTTTGCGCTGCAGAGCGAACCATGTAAATCATCTGCACTGCAGAACTCGGATGGACAGTCGCTCCAAACAACACTACTACAGCCAAATAGCCAACAACCTTCATTTTGATATGCGAGCCAGAAATGCGGCGTGGAAACAATTCAAAGGAAGGGCGCTGCCTTTCTCTGTTGACAGGCAAGACGTAAAATATTCGAGAATGTGAGCGCTGCGGAAGTAAATATAAAAAGGCATTGGTCGCAAGGCGCGACTGACGTAAAGAGACGAAACCGCACCGCCAAAAAAGACCGCGCCGTGCGCCGTTACACAACTCGGCAGCAACTGGCCTCTCCTTCCACGTGCTCAGACACAATGCGCTGTGAGGCCTCGGCGGCGAGAGGAAACCGCTGAGCGCTTGCATGCATATCGCAGAAACGATAAGAGACGCCATCCGCGGCGCCAACTGCGGTACAGGCAGACCCCGCCCCAGGCGCCGCTATTGAAATTCTCAAGCTGCACGGGGGAGCATTCAAGGGAAGGAGCAGGTGCGATGCCGGGTCAAATGAAAAACGCGGGGACAGTGTGACTGCGGGGACTGGTGGTGGTGAAAACTTTATAATAAGCAAAAGGAGAGTTTGCCGACCAAAAATGGCCCTTTACATAGGTGGAGTCCTTAGTCCGGGACCCCGCTGGACAAAGCCGCTACTCGCGCCCGTTGGACTAGAGCCCTTTGAGACTCCAGCCCCGAGCAATTGAGCAGGGCTGCCTCCCATGCCTCTCGGGAAGGGGAAGGATTGGGGGGAAGGGAAGGATTCTTTTGACAGGCCCGAACCATGTGGAAGGTATCCGATACTTCCCCACAGTGAGGGCAGCGCCCATCAATTTTGGGGTCGAAATGTTTCACTATTGCAGGACACAACAGAGTGTTGGTCTGCAAGCGCCTCAGAGTTCGCTCATCAGCTTTACTTAGGCCCTTAGCCGGGACCGGGAAAAGCCGATGGCGTTCGCAATAGTCGTCCAGAATTTCTCTGAACCGCAGAAGCGGTTGCACAATCTCCGAGCCGGAAGAGCCTGGGTGAGGTGCCCGGTAGGTAAGCGCTCGGGCAGCCGCATCCGCAGCCTCATTACCTCTAACGCCCTGATTGCCTGGAGTCCAAACTATGCGTTTGGGCGAAGGGTCCGATTCCCTCACTGCGCGCTTTAATATACTGTAGGCTAAAGGTGAAATCTCGCCAGCCAGGTAGTGTTGACAGGCTCGACGCGAATCTGTCACGATTACCTTCGAATTCAAGTCCGAGGCGGCAAGCGCAATGGCTACTTCCTCAGCCTGTGCTGACTGCGAGCCGACGCTGTGCCGTGTGTGCACAGGCGAAGCTGTACGGAAGGGAGCTGCTGAGGATGAGTGGCCAGGCAGCAGGCGCACATGAGGCAGTCACGAATGGCAGCAGGAGAGCTACCCTCTCGATTGCTCGGGGGGGGGGGGGGGGGGGGGGGGGGGGGGGGGTATTTCATTCGTCTAAGACTATCACGCACGGTCGCAAACGGTCATCGGCCAAAGTGAATGAACTCAACACGGCACCGTCTCGGTGGATTTGCATGCCTCGTCATTATCCCTGTAATGCAGCGAGCCGTAAAGTCCGCGTGCTATGGACATTACAGAGGCACACCGGTGAACCGTATACGACCGCCAGCACTGCTTCGCACACAAGCGGGAGACAAAACTTCCCGCATACGGCTCGAAGCAAAACACGCAGCTCTCGCTCTCGTCCAACATCTTTTTCAAAACAGCAGACGAGTCTGCAAGCTGGATTCAGCAATAAGAGGAGCGACGGCAGGACCGGTACTCTCAAAAGACAGCTGAAAACAGAATCCGCTTCATATCACGTGTACAGCGCCGGTCGAATACCGGCGGTTTCAAATCAGTGAAATAAAAAAAATAATAAAGCGCCGTCCTGCACAAACATCCTGGAGACTTTTTTTTTGTTTTTTTTCACACGCACCGGCGCAGCAGACAAGACGGCTGCTGTGCCGATCGTGCTACCGGACACCCAGGATGTGGCGCGAGCACAAAAATAATAAAATAAAACGCGACGCACGGCGGGAAGGCCTGTCAGCGCTCTCCACTCGCCGGACACGTGAACTGTCGAGCTTCGAGACAGACGGGCGCCTACGAAGGGACGAACAGACGCGACGAGACATTCGAGCCCAGAGGTGCACTGCGCCGGGCTGCTTCCAGCGGCGTCAAAGCGCACGAAGCCTTATCGCATCACAACGCGCGCCTACCTGAAGCGACGCTGTTCGGACAGGACGCCTGCGGACAATTTCAAGCACCTGGGGTTACCAAACGCACATCGCATCGCATCGCGCACTGGAATTTTGCCCCCGTGGAAATTCTCGCTCGCCGGTGCTTGCAATTGCCGCACTGGCAAGGAGCCGACGAGGCGCATTCAAAACGACGACGCGGAAGACCATGGAGGCGCAAGGTCGCCTTGAGTAGGCCGAACAATGCCACCGTGGGAAGCGCGGCGTTCAGGGCGGAGTGCTGCGAGAACGGCTCTCACTGAAGTCGCCGCGATAGATACACCGTGTATGCGAACACACATGCAAAGGACATGCGGATGGGGTCGGCTGCTACGAACAATGTGGGGGAGCCGAGAAGGCAACACACGGCGTGCCATGCGATATGCATGCTACACAACCGTGCCACGCAGAGTACTCGAGTGAAAAAAAAAAAAAAAAGTAGAAGTAATGCACGTGATGTCGCTCGAGGGGCCTACGGAGGTATTAAGGCCAATGATGTGAAATGCTCTCTAGTCGGATACAACTCAATAACGAAGCTACAGCGGGGCAGCTGTAGGCGTCGACCGATTTGCGTCGACCGATTTGCATGACGCCGCGGCTATTCCCGGCTTTTCCTCGTCAAAGGGGACCCCCTAATGGCGTCGACTCATTCTCATGACCCTGCTTGCGTGACAATGCAGGGAGTGGCAGATGAAAGGGCTTCATTGTCGCGCTAGCAGGGTGATGTGAATGAAGTTCAGAAGAGCAAGTTGCCGGGCTAGTTGGTACTGTTGCATCGTGGTGGAGCAGCGCAAAGGACGGGACACAAGAAACAAGGAAGGACGTACACAGGCGCCGACTATCAACTGAATTTTTATTTCGAAATACAGAGAATATACAGCAATCATTAGGGGATGGAACATAGATGAAAGGGCTGCTCGGTCACCGGAATCCAGAAGACAGTCACGTCAGCAGATAAAACATATTGATAAATGGAGTGCCGCTGAAAGATAAATGTAGTGGCGGTGACTCTTTGCGTAGTTTGATTTTATCCCATCCTGTTTTTATTGTTTATTCCGGGTTTTGGTCTTTTAATTGTGACATAGGGTTAGCTTTTATTCGTCGCAGTCCTTCACATCCCCCTTTTAGTTGTTTCGTGATTTTAGCCTCCTTTTTTGCGTCTTTATAAATTCTTCTTCTGTGAGGCCTTAATGTTTTTGATTGCCGGCCCTTCACACCTCGCAGCCTACCAGTTATTAATGTTTTTAAAGGGTTTTTTTTTAATTATTCTTAACGAATTTATATGTTTTAATGCCATCATTTCCGTTATTGATTGTCTATAGCTTTTAGCCCCTTTGGGCGACCTCTTCTTTCATTACCGATCATCTGTATTTTTCGCGCCATGGCCCTATACATACTCTCTTTATCGTCTTTCACCGCCACTACATTTATCAGTATGTTTTATCTCCTGACGTGACTGTCTTCTGCATTCCGGTGACCGAGCAGCCCTTTTGTCTGTGCTCCACCCCCTTATGATTGCTATATATTCTCTGTATTTCGAAGTAAAAATTCAGTTGATAGTCAGCGCCTGTGTACGTCCTTACTTGTTTCTTGTGTCCCGTCCTTTGCGCTGCTCCACCACGATGGGAGTGAGTCGACGCCAGAACGGGTCCTTTGAGGGGCATGAAAAAGACATACCCCACGGCTGCCGCCACTGAGACGTGGGATTGGCAGCCTGTGTGCGGAATGGTAGGAAAGCTGAGCGGGTGTCCTGCGTCATCCGGCAGGGCAGACATCTACACGCCGGCTCAAGCAGACGCTTCATTCTGTCTCGCACTGACGTCTGGCTGATAAATGAGAAGACCGACTAGCACAGCGGGAAACACGCGGACCTCGGCGCGTGAATGCGAGAAATGCGAAAACTGCGCAGAAACCGCGTGGCAAGAACCGGCCACAATGGAAACTGTCCACGTGAGATGAAAGTGAACGGCGCGATAAGCGGGACGCCACTCATCGAAGGGCAATGCGACGCCCATCGTAGAGAAATGACAGCCGAATGCGGTACACAGATGCTTAAGAACACTGCACGATAGACAACCGAGTCGCAGAGTCATATCGTCGTCGGTTGGCGTGCAGCGCAGACTCGCATCACTTAGGAAGTATGAGGTCAGCTACAGTGGCGTAGCCAGAAATTTTGTTCGGGGAGAGGGGGCTCGTGTTGCAGCGTGGCCTCCTCTTAGAATTTATGGAGGGATCAAACGGAAGATTAGTAACTGCATTGCCACTGACAATGCCACTGTGTATTAGATAACGCTACGCACAGTCTAGACAAGTGAAATATGCATTTTTTTAAATAAAAGAATATATTCGTATGTCATAAAAATCTCGGCAACGTAACTGATACCAATGCTTCCATGTATTTGCGTATTTAATAAGTAAAGAAAATATCACACGAAGTCTGGAACTGTCTCAGTCTGAAACCAGCTAAGCAGTGCATGCTGCTGATATGAAAACGTATTAAAGGCCATAAAATGAGCAAGTAGAGGACAAATATATTAATGAATCTTTATCGTTCAAGAACCTTAACATTTTTGTACATATGCAACGGCCAGGGAAAAATCTCAATGACGCTGTCCTTCGTTCCAGTGTGCTGCGCAGCAGCAGCTGTTAGCGGTCATGTATTGCGAGCAATCACACAGAAATTTGAGTCGCAACAGCGATCACTTGTATAAACGAGGAGTTCTATAAAATATACCTTAGAAGTGCGAAGATACAACTTGATAAAGGACAAAAAAAGTGTCACTGGAAACAAAGTCACTGCATGTATATACAAAACCTCGCAACAGGATATTTAAATACACTTATCTCTCCATAAAATCTACGTATCTAAGCAAAAGTCACTCTATATAATGCGTCAAACAAGGCAAATAAACATCCTGTGCAATCACAGATAGTAAACTTTGCACACGGAAGGACAGACGATCCAGGCAAAAACAAAACTATGATAGCAGAAGTCGCGATATGTGCGTGGGCCGTGCTGTAGTCGGTGACAGTTCGAAAAAAAAAATCAGGGGGGAGGGGGGGGGGGGGGGGGCTGAAGCCCCATAAGCCTCCCCCCCCCTGGCTACGCCCCTGGTCAGCTATATTATCAAGTTTACAACCTACACGTAGGCGCGCCGGCCGGTGCGCACAGCGGCGCCTGACGTTTTCCTCGGACCAGCATCGTATTTTCCTCCTCGGTCGGCCGGGTTTTCCCAATGGCGCCGCACAGCTCTCCTGTGACGACACGAGTGGGCGACTCAAGTTGCATCCCGTACGGTGTGTGCGGGGAGAGGTTTGGCACGCGTCCGTCCGTCGTGGCAGTCAGCGGCAGCCGATTAGAAAGAAACGAACTTCAGGCGCGCACGCGTCGAGATGCAATCGACTGTCCATCTCGTCTCTACGTGGACAACACGTCACCAAGGCCGGAAAGCCAAATGAGCGTCGGCGAACAGAAAAATATCGCCAGATGACGTCCTTGTGGAAGCTACTCAGACGCACTTTCGCTTCTTTTGCGGCAGCGTTTTTTTTTTATTATTATTTGCGGTCCGCGCGTCAACCGGTTCTCTCTTGAAGCCCGAACTCCAAACGCGCACCGCCTGTCAGCCAGAACCAGTCTGCGCATGCGCGCGGCGCCAGACGCAAGCCCCGGTGCTCCGATATGCCCTTGTCGGATATTTGGCGCGCGCCGATCAGTGTCGATGGCGCTGCGGGTTTTGCAAATGGCAATGCAGATGGCAAGCGCTGAGACACAGGATCACAGTGAAACGGCGTACTTAATTATTTGTGTACCAAATACATTCCACACGTCTTAACATCACTTTATTACGCTAATTACTACCTCTCACCACTCTTAACAGTCTAACTGCTTCTAGCAACATCACCGTAGCGCGTGCCCAGACGCGAGCCAGTTCACGGAGATGCGTACCTCTTCCGACGCCCGACGCCTTGGAAGTGTAACTGGAGTCGGGCCTTGACGCTGCCGCCGAAACCCTCCTCCAAAAAATTAAAACGCAGCACTCGACCAAAGAGGTCGCAGTTTTTTTTTTTTTTTGCCAAATGTGCAAAATATGTGACACAATCTGACGAAAGTGGCTAACAGACGCAAGGTGCCGCTGGTTTCTCCAGCCCCTAACAAGTTGTCAAAACTTCTACCCCAGATCTGTGGCGCTGAAACCCCACGCTGCAAGATAAAGCATCAGCCTATGTCTGCTGCGTGGAAGGAGTGGTATACGAGATACCCCTGTCCTGTAGGATGTCATACTTAGGGCAAACGGGGCGATGCACCAACGACCGCCTTAGGGAGCACGGAAAAAAGGTGAAAATTAATCAAGATAAATATGCCAGTTTGGCCGCGCATGCTAGCACGTGTAAGTGCGAGCCTCAACTGGAAAACACGGAGATTCTAGGCAGAAGCCAGAGCATGGAGGCGAGGGTTGTGTTAGAAGCCTTTCGCATAAGGAAAAAAAGCAGTTGTAAGCGATGCTTCGACCAATTTGTACGCGGCAGAGTTTGACTTTCTACGCAGACACGAGGATGCGTTGCAATGATAAAGCACAGAAAGTTTGAAAGTGGGCGCAGCTCGATGCTATAAATACATGAGCTTCACTTCAGGAATAAACTGCTGGAAGTTGGCGCCTGTCCTTCGTCTCATCGACTTCTTGTGCGTGCACTTGTAGCGCCATGTCTTTTTCAAAAACAGAAAGATTTATTCTCCAGGCAATTTGTGCTGCAGCTCGAATTCAGAGCTAACAATTAAGGTGTATGTGCCGTCAGCTGCCGAAACGGCGACACCCGCCATGACGGGGTCTCGTTGCCTGATATGGCAGATCGCAATGTCAAGGTATGTTTACGAGCACCTGTAGCATTTATAAACTGTTATATGAGAACATGCTTGCCAACTTCATGCCTAAACTGAAACACACGTTTTCGCCAGCAGACTATGTTGACATGAGCACGCAGCGGGTGTGGAGAAAAGCTGTTACGTTTAAGTTCCCTGCTTTTGAGGGCTCGCATGTTGCGGTTATGTTTGTTCGTTGACAGAGGGAGGGTGACAGACAAGGTGATTGCATTAGAAATAGATAAGAATTCCTTATTTTCATGAGCTCAGTTATGCAAAGCTTGACGTTGGGATAAGATACCTTTAAAAAAAAACAAATAGCAGGTAACATTGTCCAGCTGTTTTTCATTGTACAGCACGTAGGAGAATTGACATCTGAGACATAAGTTATAATACCGAATTGTTGCTGTGCAGCAAAGCATCATTTGCAAACTGTCCAGAAGCTGAACATGCATGTGAAGTAAATAAATGTCTACGTCTATAGCTTACAGTTGGACTTATCGGTTTTTATATTTATTATGGGTTTTTATTTCAGAACGGATGTTTTTTTGGGGGGGGCGAATATAATTTTCGACGAATGAAATGCTGACTGTTTTTCGTTGATTTTATGCGGCAATTTTGAGTCGTGAAAAGCCAACTCAAGTCTATCTCGGTTTTTTTTTTTTTTTTTGTCATCAGGAACAATTTATCTACCTGTAAACAACGCGCAGATGACATTACTTGGAGCTGTGCTTGCACAAGAAATTTCCATCGTCATTAAAAGGGTAACCGAAGTTAAATTTCAAGATAGCCGGCGGACAAAAACGGAGCTTACTAATATCTATAGGTTGACGGTGGGTTGGGCGCACGGGCGGCCGAGCACCGCGGTGTTGACGGCTGCAGCGATGGAGCTGGCGCCCAACTGTCGCGATATAGCACACCTTTCCGCGACGCCCATGCACGGCTTCGTCCTGCGAGCAGTTGACTGGCGCACACTGCCTGCTTGCTCCAAGCAGGCGGCGAGGAGTTGGTGCTTGCCGGTTAGGCGCGTAATTAGCTCAGCAGAGCAATGCCTCAGATCGCACAACTGCGCTGCTTATCCAACAACATCGTCGTCCCGTCTTGCCCCTGGCTTCGTGCTTGCTTAATTCCAGCTTTGACTCGCATTCATGAGCCAGCTATCTGTGCCAAGAATACTGACCCTTTCCGGTTGAAACCGAATTTCCAGCACTGAAATCGGCGTACTTTTACTAACTGGTGTATTCGGTTTGAACTGAAATGTCCAGCCCCTACAAGCATGTGATGCACTGCACACTTGCATATAGGAATATTGCACTGAACGATTGATCAACTGAGAGGGATGTTGGTGATTTCAAGAAGCGCAAGATGCGGCAAGGAATGCAGAGGCTGGCATATAGTGTTCGGTCCATAAGAATCAAGAGTAATAATCACGCTATAAAATTATTAGTTTTAAAAGGCCAAGGAACACGCTGTGTTGACATTCCAGACTATCACCAGTGTCTTAGGGATGGTTTACCAAAGTCAGTGAACTTACCAGCTATGCCGCAGTGTTAACGCCAAAGCTAAAACTGGATGCGAATGCCTTTTGTTCAGCATTGCACAAAACTCAGTGAAACGAATTTGTAGAAAATGCTGAAAACAACTCCGATCAAGCTTCTGTGTGTGCTAGGAAAGACAAAGCATTACACATTTTTTTACGCGCTACCATACTATTTATTATAATTTACTATTTGTCACTCATATCTGTGTTGGGTTTTATGGCACATATGATGGCTAAGACCATCATGCTCCAAACGCGAGTTTTAATATGTCTGTTTGGTGTGAGGAAGTTTAAAGATTATTTTGTAACACTACAAGAGGTTTAGAACGTTTGCATCTTTTAGAAACGAAACAAGAGAAGAGGTTCTGACTAGTGAATTTTCTCCTGGGATTAAGCAAGGGTGGAATGGGATGTGCTCTTCATAAAATTGTGGGAAATGTTTGTTTCTAAGTTCATCAAGTTCTGAACAGGATATTAATATGTGTGTGTTGTGACCATCTATCTCTCCGCAGTGTGCGCATGTAGGTTTTTCTTACACTGCAAGAATGGTTTGGTATGGTTTATGAGGTTTAACGTCACAAAGCGACTCAGGCTTTAAGGGACGCCGTAGTGAAAGGCTCCGGAAATTTCGGCCACCTGGGGTTCTTCAACGTGCACGCACAGCACACGGGCCTCTAGAATTTCGCCTCCATCGAAATTCGGCCGCCGAGGCCGGGATGGAACCCTCGTTTTTCGGGTCAGCAGCCGAGCACCATAACCACTGAGCCACCGCTGCGGCTGCTTCTTTACAAGAATGAAGTTGTGTGTGTCCAATACGAAGGCGACGTAAAATTACTTCAATGAAACGCTCTTGATGACAGCATGTTTTCCATTCTTCTATAACTGGCTTTACTAGGTGTAACTTGTTATTCACTGCATTATCCCGTGCTCTCTGTCATTTTTCTTTTGGTTTTCTTTGTGCAAATCTTAGAGTAGCGTTATTCGGCATTTGCACTCTCTGTATTTTAGCATTTTAGCTGCGGCACATACATCAGCTCTCTCGTTACCGCAGATTCCTACGTGATTTGGTACCCAGCAGAATTTAATTTTAAGCGCTTGTGTTTTGGCCGCTACTACGTTGTGGACTATGTCTCCTATTAAAGGCTTTGTTGCATTTTTGGGATGTAGTGATGTAATTACGCTGAAGGAGTCCGTATAAATGATACTGTTTTCAATGTTGTTCTTCAGTATTTTTTCTACAGCTAGGGATACGGCGCAACATTCGGTGGTAAAAACTGGCGCACACTGAGGCAACCTTACTATTTTTTCTCGTTTGTCTTCTACTACAGCACTGCCAAGATGAAATGTTTTGGAACCGTCTGTATAAAATGATGCTCGTTCAGTGCTAAGAACTCTTGTATAATGTGTTCATGAGGTGTATAAATTATACGAAAATGTGTTAATGTGAGGTCACATACAGCGGGGTAGTTGTACCAAGGTGGCAACGGGTCAAATCTCTGTGCAATATCAGCGAGTGCATTAAATATATTGAATTCCTGGCACTGATCTTCAAAACAGAGTACGAGAGGACTAATGGCGTGGGGTCTGTTGTTAAACAGTGTTCTAGAGGGACATCTTGTAACTATGGGGTAATAGATGTGTTTCGGTAACGAACGGATTTTCAGAATGTATGAACATGTAAGCATGGTTCTTCTGTCAGATAGTGATGTTCATTTGTTTCTACATAGAGATTAGTCAAAGGTGACGTCCTGTATGCCCCAGTCGAAAGACGCAAACCTTGGTTATGTACGCGATCCAGTCTTTAAGGGTATCATGGTCTCGCTGAACCATACATACACCACAGACTAGTGATGCAAAACTACCGATAGTACTATCGATAGTTGATTCACTATCGAACTATCGATGGTAAAAAAGACTATCGATAGTACTAGTTATCGATAGTACTATCGATAGTAGCAGTACTATCGATAGCAGTATCGATAGTACTTTCGATAGTGCTATTGATAGTACGGTCGATAGCCATATCGATACTACTTGTTGTATATAGTTCTATTGATTCTATAAAATCAACCACGCGTACCCACTGCATCCTAAACTTGGTTTCCCGAGTGTGTGGTATAGAGGTGATGGTATGAGTATCTGACAGGACTCGCCCGTTTTCGCGGCCTGCGCGTCACCGAGCTCTGCAGACGTTCCCTACCAAGACAAGCCCCTCGTCAGGCCCGCCGAGATTCAGTCGTCGGACTACTGCGTGGCATTCTCACTGCCTCTTTGGCTCGCCGCTTTTCTGAAGGCAATGCGAAGAGCTTCAAACTTCTCCAGCTGCATCCAGAAAAAGTATTTGAGCCGAACTCCAATGTTTTTACTGCATTGGAAACTTCAAGGAAGAGGGTATCCGCGGTACGAGATGTGGAGAAGCAAAGCTGGGGACTCGTCAGAAATAATGCACCCTGAACTTCTGCTCAAAGGGCAACTGCATAGATTTTAGACATCGATGAGCCTAAAATGGTCGAATATGTGAAACTTGTAGGTAAAGCATGCGAAGTCCTTTTGGGCTAGCTTTTAAAATGGTGACGTAATCGCCGATCAAAATCGCGACTGTCTTCAAGCTTCTCCGCAGTGCACAACACCAAGTGGGGGACGCCTGATGACGTCATCGAAGGTATCGGTACATTTCCAACGCACAGACACCTGCTTTGATAGAAAACAAACCAACGCCACAGACGGCAAAGACCGCCGAGCGTCGTTTGGCAGCATCCAAAGGTTTGGTTTATGAGGTTTAACGTCCCAAAGCGACTAAGGCTATGAGAGACGCCGTAGTGGAGGGCTCCGGAAATTTCGACCACCTGGTGTTCTTTAACGTGCACAGACATCGCACAGTACACGGGCCTCGAGTTTCTCCTCCAAAGAAATTCAGCCGCCGCGGCCGGGATCGAACCCGCGTCTTTCGGGCCAGCAGCCGAGCACCATAGCCACTGAGCCACCGCGGCGGCCCCATCCAAAGGTGCACGGCAGGGTGTAGCTGACGGCAGCGGCAATTTGAAATCATACCTTCCGTGACATCACACACCTTCCCTGCACTCCTACGGTGCTTTGAGGAGAAGCGCAAAATTCAATCACTGATTACGTCACTGTTTTAAATGCTAGTGCAATAACAGTTGGCATGCTTCACCTACAGCCTATATAGATTTGAATCCTTGAATATTGAGAAATTCTCAAAAAGTGAAGCAGTTGCCTTCTAAGGCCAAGGCATTCTTCTCCGCTTTGCAAAACCTACTGACATGGCTATGGCCTTGCCAGTTACCACTTGCACCGTCGAACGCTCCTTCAGCACAATGAGGAGAGTGAAAACCTGGCTATGCTCCACAATGACAAATGACAGGCTGGACGGCCTTTGTATGATGAGTGTGCATCGAGAGCGTGTAACGAAGCGCACTTTATCACTCGTATCACCAAGCAACTTGCCCAGGAAAACCCTACTACTATTTAAGGAAGACTGACTGACTGCAGTTAAATGGTGGTCGAGAACTCGCACGTAGCGGGGCTGATCATTCTTCACGAAGTGACAGTAAGTTTTCGCATTTTACTTGTTAAGTTTAATTCTTTGTTCATTAATAAAATCCAACGTATGTTCTCCGAGCCTAGCACTAATTTGCTGTTTCTAATTTTTGTTTCATGCGAGTAGTATAGACCACAAATAGTGCCTTTTTGGTGCGAACCTACCGCCCCCCCCCCCCCCCCCACAAAAAAAAAAAAAAAAAACTGCTGACGTCCTTGCTTGCAGGAAATGCGAAGTGAATTTCAGAAATATTCCAGCATAGCGGTAATGAGTCATGCACCCCCCCAACCAGCTTTAAAAAAAACAAGGGCGCGTTCCGAGGAAAATGCGGTGACAACTGCATTCTTGCCGCGCTGCGCCGCAACACAAGCAGAAGAGGTCGCGATTGCTCTCGCGGCCTCACATTCCAATTCAAAATACATAATCACCGACTCGCGAGGGGCCTGTCGGAACGTCGAACAAGGCTGCACTCCCTTCCTAGCCTATCGAATATACCAAAATTGCATACGGGATACGGACCCCGCACACCGTTACCTCATATGGGCCCCTGCTCATCAGGGGTCGGCAGGAAACGAGGCAGCAGACGCAGCCGCCCGCGCGCTCTCTCACCGGGCTGTTTTCTCCTCCCCGTCCGATCAGGAACCCGATTTTAATCCGGTCTATACATTCAAAGATATTACAACATATCAAAATTGTCATCGCCTTTACCCTAGCCTATGTAAAGGCCTTAAGAAGGCGGATGAGCGGCTCCTTCTCCGCCTTCTCACCAATACTTTGCTGTGCCCGGCAGCGCTAAAACATTTTGACCCCTCCTTCAGCGGCAGCTGCCCACACTGTAGTGCAGTGTCTTCTGACACTTATCACATGGTGTGGGCCTGCCCCTCCAACCCCGCTATTCCCCCCATCCCCAACCCAACCCGGGAGGACTGGGAGGCGACCCTGCTCGGCTGCCACGACTTACAGGCCCAACAAGCCTTAGTCGGGCGCGCCCGGGCGGCGGCAACCGCTACTGGGGTCCCATACTAGGGACCTCCGCCTACTGTTTGTAAGGATCGGTCCCTTACGGGCTGATCCAAACATACCTCCTGCTCATTCGTAATAAATGTTTTCACCACCACCACCGCCGCCGCACGAAGCGACAGCGTCGAGTGGCTAGAAGACACTTCGCAAAACTCGCGCGCCACCGTTACGCAACGCCAAATATAAAAAGATGGCACCGAAGGACGGAACGAGCAGGCATCACCGCGTACGACGCTGACGGCACTCGTAGGCACAGCTGCCAGACAGGACGATGCCTGACGAGCGCAGCCCCGAAAGGGACGAACAAATCGAGGGAGAGGAGGGGGGTCCTAACGGAACGGCTGCGCTTACGCAGCTGGGTACTTCAGGAGGCCGCACGCAGAAACCGGTCCTGCGAGCAGCACGGCAGAGGAAAATATGCAAGCAATGAACCAGACTGAGATGAGAGGGCGAGAGCAGGAGATGGCTGTGGGTGCAGCAGAGGCGGCCGGGCTTCTCGCTAGAAGACCCCATTGGTTCCGCCAGCAGCAAAGCTGGCAGGCAAGCATACACCGGAGGTGTGCGCAGGCACCGGATCAGGGGAACCCAGGAGCCCTGCACACTCGCGTGCGAGCGACGGAGGAAGAAGCCATGGGTCGAGAGGAGGGGAGACGACCACGCGCGCCGGCTGCAGTTATTGTGGCCGCTGCACTGCACTGCTATAACGCCCTTCACCCACCTCGTTCCTCACCACATGACGTCAGAACAGACCGACGTCGTAGTACAGCGCCCTTCATGCCAACCACCCTTGCCCACGGTGCCTTCTGCACCCGACATTCCTCCCAATTGGTCGTGCGCAGCTTAATAGAATCTGCTCCACGCTTGAAGCTACAGCACATTAGCCAGCAGTAAGGCGCACTAGTGCTGAAATAGCACCGAGCGTAGCCAGCGCCCTCACAGATCTCTGACTCGGGCCGCTAAACTGGCGCCAAGAAGCCTCGGACACAACAGGCTGCTCTGACGAGCGGAACACTTTGGATTAAAAGAAGAACCGAAGAAAAAAAATCCCGAACAATCTTTTCCACGCTAAAATTCTACCAGTGACGCAATCTGCCCTGCGTTGAACTTTCTCCGTCGTGCACGCATAATCACGCCACGCACAATTTCGCCTCTGTACTTAGTTGGCCTCGTACGAAACGACAAACGCATACTCAGAATCATCATCCGTGACGCATAAATGAAAGCCTTTGTGTACAGTACACACGACTGCCAGTTAACGCGGACGGGCGCAGTGAATTGCGGCGGTTACGTGTGTACTTTCGAGCAGCCAGTCGACCTGCCGACCCGCTGGGCAGCCAGCGGTCTGGCAGCCAGGCCGCCACCGCCAGAGGCAGCAATCCCCCCCCCCCCCCCCCCCCCTCCGAAGTCATTGGCAGCCAGCGGGGCTTCCCAGAGGCGGCGCTCGTAGCCATCGAGGAAACGAAAGTTCGGGGGACAACCAACTCTGACGCAACACGAATGAAGAGAGAGAGTGGGGGGGGGGGGGGGAAGGGGGGGTTGCGGCCGCCGACAATGCAGGGGCGGATAATGGAGGACGAAGCCAGATGACAGACCGACCGAACGCTACGCCTCCGTGCGAGGGAACGAAATCGACGATAAATGGCGATTAGCCATACGATCAGACTACAAATGCAGATATATAGCGCAGGAACGTAATGCTGCATCTCCGGCTCAAATCTAAAAAAAAAAAAAATACATCAAACGCAGAAAAAGGAAACCGTCGGCGCCGAAAAAGGCGAATGCGGCAACTGCGACTGCAAAACGTGCAACTGCGTTAAGAGCGGGCAACTGCGCCTACAGACATAAAAAGAAAGGGGGGGGGGGGGGGGGGATTCGCCAGGAATCGTAATTTCAAAACTTGCGGGAAGAAGCCCGATTCGTTCATGCTGTAGCTAAAGCTTTTGCTCAGAATCCCCCGCGTTCAAGCTCAGCACAGAGATTCATCCACAGGGCAAAATGTATTGAATATGAGCGCGGATAAGCAGTCAATGGCCGGATTAAAGAAAGCTATTATAAACACCGATATAAAGCGTGTATATAAAAACATCGGTTAATCTTCATTAATGCGAAACACGCGAATTGAACGAAGAAAAAGGCTTTTGCCAGAAAAATTATACAGGCCACTTTCTACTTACGTGCTTTGAATGCAAAAGCATTGTTTTTTAATTTCCTTTTTATATTTAATTACTTATTCTGAAGTTTTTTTTCCTTTCCGATGACACCTACTCATTAGCAAACAAGCGACACATACAATGGGTTCCCCTCTGTCCGCCAAGGAATTAAAAATTGAAAATAGGTTTTTGAGGAAAGGAAATGGCGCGGCAACTGCGCCACATATCTCGGTGGGCACCCGAACTGCGCCGTAAGGGAAGGCAGGAGTTTGGAAGTTGCCGTAGTCTCCGGAATAGCTTCGGCCGCATGGGGATCTCTAACGTGCACCGACATCGGGCAGCAGCGTTTCGCCTCCATCGAAACGCGGTTTTGTGGTCCATGGGTAGCGTGCTCGCCTCACGATCTGAAAGTCGTGGGTCCTTTTCCCTGCATCTTCAAAAGAAATTTCATTTCGACACCACAGTGACGTCATCTGAGATGTCTCGGATCACTGCTATCTAGTCACGCCCACGCCTGCGTGCCAGGGGCGTGGAGCAGTGAGGGGACTCCATTTCCGGTGGAAATAATAGTTGTCGTCATCGTCTGGGATCACTGCTACTGGTTAACGCCAATAATGTTTTCGCGTAAAAAAAAAAGACATAAACGGCAATTTTTTGGTGCACCGTATGGTGCACCTCGAAAATTGTACCCGAGAAACATTGATACTTGACAAAACAATGAAGTTCGTCAAGAACCAATCTATTCAGAATGGTGCCTGAATAAAAGATTACGAAGCACAATGACCAGAACCATGAAAAGTAGAAAAAAAAAAGGCCGCGGTGGCGCAGTCACCCGCGGCCGGCCTAATCAAAGCGCCCGTTTCAGTGACGTCACGAGTTCAACTGCTCTGGAGCAAAATACAAACCTATCAGTTTATTTGCAATTTCCTTGACTTGTCCGCAATAAAAGAATTGCCATGGCCCCAATGCTGCCCCGCGCCGAAGAACGAGAGTTAAGGTTAAAGTGTGTTCAATTTTGGTGCGAAAACTTAGCAGTTACCAATACTGCCCCCCCTTCTCCAGCAGATATTAGAAGAGAGCCACTGCTGCATACAATTCTATCTCAAATGCTATCCTTTCTCTGACGACGGGTGACGTGCATCCAGTGGGAAGGGGGAAAAGGAACGCACCCAGGTTGAACAACTTGCATAGGTCACTGAGCCGCAGCTATTTTCCTCGTCCTCGAGCGCTATAAAACTAATGCCGCCTAAGACGAGCAAGTATGCATAGTCTTGACGGTGAAATTCCCGCCGGTAATTCATGCGCACAAGAGCCGGTTACGGTCGGTATGAAAAACGCAAGTCACGCACACGACGGGATGCGCCGACGGATAGGCGCTGAAGAGAACCTAGATTAAACATACAAATCACAAACGGTTCTGAGGTGCCCCGAAATTCGCCCGCAAACGTGTAACCTTGGAATGAACTGTTCTGCGCAGTTGGGCACGCAGAGTCGTCGCTGTGTCAGGGCGGAAAATATTGTAACACTTCCCCCTACGAACACCTGGCGACAATTCGGGACATCAAAGCAGGTCGCATTCGAGTAACGCTTCTTTATTCATTTTCGATCTCTCTCGCGGTCTTGAGTTCAACGTCAACTGAAACGTATACGATCCCGCCAGGAAGGTGTAGATGTCGGCGCGACTGAGCACAGCCCAAGTGTCGACGCGGCCAGCTTTGCAAGCTCGCATAATGCGCACCCGTGTGAAGAATTGCCGGGAGACAAGAAACAAGAGGTGAAAATGTCGCAGGGTGCATCATCCATCAGCGAAAGAGCAGCTTGTCTCGGAGACGGGTCGCTTTTACAATAAGCCTCGCGTCGAGAACTGCATGTCAAGACGATGGAATGTCGCCGACGGCACTGCTATCTTATTGTTAACAACGGAATGCAGAGGCGAGACGACCATTCATCAGGAAAAGACGAAAGGGAACAAGATGTAGGTAAAACAGATGTGCCGCGGGTACTTTTTTTTTTCTCTCGCACAGAAATCATTCGAAGAAAGCGTGGTGGGCAAGGTGAAGACGGCCCAAAGCAACAAAATCAACCAAGCGGACCAGTGACGCGTGCTTCACTTCGAGCGACCCCTCGAAACCCCGCCAAGTCGAGAGGACGCGCAGGAAGCCGCAAAGGATATGACAGCGGGGCGGGCTAGAGTTACTGTACCTTCTGCCGAGTTGCAGCACCCAAGACAAAGCCGCACTTTGCGCTTGCAGCAGACGCTATGCGGAAACTATGCCGCACATCGAGCGACGAAGTTCGGGAATCCCCGTGTTTTAGCGCAGGCACTGCTGATTTACATAATTATACCGAGCAACTAGTTCGAAAAGCTTGCTCATCTGCGGCTTTGCTGCATAGCTTGGATGCTTTTTGCGGCAACCTACGCTGTTGGAAAACTGGGCAGCGAGATCGGCTCCTCCGACGTGGTGTGGTACCCGAGTGAACGGAGATGCGAAGTTTCGAGGAGACGAAGAGCTTCATGTCGAAAAGCTTACATCTTACGGGGTTTGGACAAGGGAGGCTAATACAGGGTCGTGCTCTGCATAAGGTTCCCTAGGCCCCCTCCCATTGTGCCTATGCTATCACGTCACATTACGTGGGAGAGGGTCACGAGGAGGGCAACTTGGTTTGTTTGCGCGGCTCTTCGGGGGTTGGATCCGAGCAGGGAGGCGCCGGTGTTGCCGCCGCTGGGAAGATGGCCCCGTCTTGGCCGTGGCGCGAACAAAAACAGGACGAATGCACAGTTCTTGTGCGGCCGTCGCTCACTGCTCAGTTTCCGCGCAGAAGAAACGCAGGCTGGAGGGGATTTGCTGTGCAAGAGTTGTTTACTGTAGTCTTGCGCGAAACACTTTGCGCCGTGAATCACGTTGAAATCGCTGCCCGGAAACAACGGGCAACTCTAGGTAGAGCCCCCGTCAAAAGAGGTTTGCTCAGCGGGGCTCTCTAAAACGTCCAAAGCTTGAGAAGACCGAGGACTCGAAACTATTTATCGTAGGAGAGGATGCATGGAGGCAACCTTTTGGGCTTCTTCTGACGGGAGGCGGGTGTAGTACTTAAACAGCAGGGCACGCATGGCCCATCGCGTCACACACCACACACACGCGTCGACGCACGAAGACGCACCGCGGACGAACCGACGTGGGCATTCAACGGCGCCTCAATGGGACCCAGCACGCGCGCGCTTCGCGAGAGCGGCATTTCAGTGGCGGACATGAATGCACGCTGACCCATCCGTGCTGCCGCACATTCAGCCAGGCGCGGAGACGGAAGTGGCTTATTTCGTCGGGAGCCCGGACTCGATGGCCAATAAATAATCGGGCTTTAAAGGCGGCGCGCTCCTTTGAGACGCGGCAAACACCCATTGGCTGGGCGGCGGAGTATAGGGCATAGGCAAAAATAAATACTAATGCTATTCAAGCGGCCGACAACCACAAAGTGGTCAATGACCTCGTTCTTAACTAACGTGTCGATTAAACTGGCAAATTAACAAAGTGCAATATTCACGATTTCGCTTAGCTCCGACGTGAGAGCCGGTTCGGCCCTACACCGACGAAAACGCAGCAGCAATGCCAGGACGACGACACGCGGGAGAAGAAACCAGCCCCGCGAATCTGGAAAAGCCAGTAAGGAGCATCCCGACGTCGGCAGTCCGGAATGACGACGAGGGGGCGTCGATGTGCACACCGGATCGTGCCGCGTTGCAAACATCCCGAGGGGCTCGCACTTCGGAGGGTTGTCAGGTGCGCGAGAGAGCCCCACCACACGGACAAGAACTAGGGGACTGCATAGAACGCTCTGCATACATGAGCTAGATCCCGCCAATCGACGACGAAGATGGCAGACGGGGCTTCGAACATGCCATTGAGGTAAAGAAGTGAAATATAGTTGAAAAGGAATACTTCACACGACGCACGAAATTAAACGCCGCACAATAAAAAGAAAAGAGACAGCAAACATGCAGGGGCAACTCTAGGCGACTGGTGCGATTTTTACGAACCCAACGAAGTGCGACCCACAGCAATGAATGGAAGTGAAGTAAACGACCACAAGGAAGGACGGCGACAAATGAGTTCTTATTTGTTGCCGTTGCTTACTTGTTGGCTGTCACAATGCTACGCTCGGCTGAATGTAATGCAATGCCTCGTTTATTTCGCCTCCGTTATCAACACGGTTGGACGCTCCAACTGAACTGCAGGCAGTTCCCGCGCATTTCCACATTTAGAGCGCCTCCTTCCGAAGCTCTGGTGAAAATGCAGACCAAAATTTAAAAAAATTCGCTGTGGCTCAGCTTGGTTAAGCCCGGTAATTGCGAAAGGAATATCTGTACCTACGCCATGGTACAGCTGGTAGTGTATCTGGTGGTGGTGATTGTGGTTAGACTTGTGGTGATGCATTGGTTATACAATCCAATCCATTCCAATGTAATCTACTCTAATCTAATGTAATGTAATCTAATCCAATCTAATCTAATGCAATCAAGGTCAAATGATGGTCAATGGTGGTCACCGGCGCGGCACCATGGTGGTCACCGCCGCGACACGGCAAAGGCGTGAAAGTGCAAGTAGTATTGCTTTCGCAATAAAAAAAGATCCCCCCAGGAATAGGAGGAGCTCGCACGCAAGGCGCCCTCGCTTTCAAGGTGGCTTTCACGGTGCTTCGCATACATGCTGCTGCACAGGCAAGCCTCGTTTCAGAATCCACGGAAGCAACGCGCACATACGAATGGCTTGCAAGTTTAGAGACTCCGAAACCGCAGGTGTCTCTGCGTACTTCATTAGAATGGCACGTTCATACGAGCGTATGCAGAACAAACACGAATCGAAAAGACCGGGCAGAAACGCGCGCATACTTCGTATTGAAACGAACCGGACGCGTGGCTAGCAGATCACGCAGTCGAAAGCATCAAGCAATAAACACCGACGAATAGTAGAATGGCCACACGCCAAGTATAAGTGTATACACCCCTCTCAACAAAGACGACACGCATCGCACTGTAAAGCCTGAAACCGCGCTCGGTTGTGCAGAGAACCGCTGCTGCGGCGGAAAGATGCGCGCCGGGGAACGGCTAAAAAAAGAGACAACTACACGAGCCGTTCAGAACTGCGCTAGCCGCCAGCTGCGTCGCCTCTTCTTTCTTTATTTCATCGCAGCTGAGGCGCGGTGCCACGCACTACACCGTGCTGCGCACACATACGCGAGCTAAAACGCCGCACAGTTTCCATGCTGCACTTATCCTCCCTCTTTACGCACGCGCTTCGTGAATGCGGCAAGCGAACTGAAGGCGCAGTTACTTAACACCAAGTATGTCAGGAAAAAAATGTACCCACGCTGCGACTGTTTTTGCCAAGCGCTGACAGTAAAACAAGGCGAGCACTTTACCAGTCTGCTTAGGTCCGGTGATGTCTTTGGCGCCAAGACTCTAGCATTAGAATATGCAGCACTCATGCATGTTGAACACGGTTCCTTTCACAGGCTGGCAAGCCTCTGATAAACCGCCTCTCACGCATCGGTGGCTGCAGCTCGGCGTACGTTTCACAATCTCAGGCCGACAAGGCCGTCCACAAATCGCCATGCACGCCAGCCAGTCGGGTTTACGTGAAAGTTGTCGGGTGTCGCAAGCGGGAGAGATGAGCCTCGTCCCTTTCGTCCGCTCCAGACGAATCGCTGCGTGACCGCCGTACGCGATGCGCGCCACACACGCGGCGTCCAAAAAAGCACGCGTCGTTGTCCCGTGCAGCGAGGAGGAGAGGAGCATCCGCGTGCGCAGGATAAGGAAGGGGGGGACGGCAGCGCCTTGCGGAGCACGACGCCTGCAGGCGAAGCGAACAGAGAGGGTTCACTGCCACACGACGAAAGCACCGAGGTTGCGATTAACGGTCGCGCATCGACTCACTGCCAACGACAACTCTGAGAAAATGAGTGGGGTAAAGAGCGAGACACATTGGCCTATGCACATGGGATGGTTTTAATCCTTGTCGGCAGCCGTTGAAAAAGTGGCAGCACGAAAGCAAGACCGCCACTGAAGAGAGACAAGCACCCTGCTCCCTTAGTTGATGCCCAGCCACCGCATTCTGCACCGACTAGCCTCTCTGCCGTTCAACATCGGCCATGGTGGTGGTGGCGAAAAACATTTATAGTGCAATAAATTTTTTTACAGAGAGGTGATTGGGGTAGGCCCTATTGGCCCTTTCCCCTAACAATACTAGGTGGAGCCCCTATTCCGGGGCCCCATTGGCAAGCAACGCCGCCCGCGTCCGGTGAACCAAGGCCTTTTGGGTCTTTAGGTCCTGACAGCCGAGCAGGGCCGCCTCCCAGTCCTCTCTGGTGGGGTTGGGGTTGGGGGGGATAGATGGGTTGAATTGACACGCCCAAACCATGTGGAAGGTGTCAGCCACCTCCCCACAGAACTGGCACGTGCCATCAAAGGATGCGTTGAAATGTTTAAGTACCGCCGGGCACAGTAAAGTGTTAGTAAGAATTTTGATGAGGAGGCGCTCGTCAGCGCGATCCAGTCCCTTACAAGGGGCCGGGTAGCGCCGGTGCTCCTCCTTGTAGTAATCGGTGATGTGTTTGAATGTAAGGGCCAGATTGTCTGATTGGGAGTAGGCTTCCAAGGACAGGGAGATAGCCCGGGGAGAGAGTGCGCGGGCGGCCTGATCGGCCTGTTCGTTTCCCTGTAGGCCCTGGTGACCGGGGGCCCAAATCAGGTTGCGTGGAGTTGGATCTTCACATCGGCAGCTATATTGCAATATGCGCCAGGCAAGCGGGGAAGCCCAGCCCAACTCATAGTTCCGACAGGCCCCTCGCGAGTCGGTGATGATGTGTTTCGACTTGGGAGTAGTGAGAGCCAGAGCAATGGCAATCTCCTCCGCGTGTGTTGCACTGTAGGCTTTGAAAGTGAGCCCGTTAACTGTGTTTGTGTTGTGTACGACTGCGGCCGTGTACCACACCCCGTGGTGTGGGCCGGCAACGTCCACGTAATACACATGTTGTTGGTTACCATAGTATCGCGCCAACGCTTCTGCGCGCGCCTGGCGACGACCGCTATGGTCTTCTCTGGACATGTTGCGGGGAAGGGGTCGGACCCGGAGGGAGCGTCTCCAGGGTTCTGACACTCTCTCCCTTTCCTCAATATGGTAGTCATGTTTTATGTGTAGCCGGTCCAAGAGGCGGCGACCGGACGTGGTCTGTGCAAGACGCGTGTATTGGTTGACTAAGTGGGCTTCTCGAAGCTCTCGGAATGTGTTTACCACGCCCAAGGCCAGAAGTCGCTGGTTGGACGTGGTGACCGGGAGGTCGAGAGCCCGCTTGATGACTTTCCGGAGGATGACCTCCAGTTGGTCATCATCATGTTTGCGCAGGTGCAAGTAGGGGGTTGAGTAGAGGATTCTACTCGTTACGAAAGCATGGGCAAGCCGCAGTGCATCCTTGCTTCGTAATCCGCCCCGCTTGTTGGAGACCCGGCGGACCATGCGGCCGACCTGGTCTCCCACTGTGCGAAGTTTGGCTAGGGTAGTGTCGACCCTGCGTTGATGGTGTATGAAGAGACCAAGGACACGGATCTCCTTGGACTCCCGGATCGGTCCCGAGGGGAGACTGATGCAAAGCGGTGTTGTGTCCCGAGGGGAGGGACGTATGTGCACAAATTCTGATTTAGATGGGGCGCACTGGAGTCCGCAGTAGGCCGCGTAGTCGTCGACTAGGGTCGCCGCTGCTTGCAGGCAGGATTCCATGTGGCCCAGGTTACCTTGCGTGGCCCAGATTGTAATGTCATCCGCATAAAGAGCGTGATGTATCCCGGGCAAAGAAGACAATGCCGGCTGCCGACAATTACAGGCGACGATACAGACAAATGCCCAACGACAGGGAACAGAGATCGCGCGGCGTTATGGAGTCCTCGCAAAACACGGAATCGGCGAGGGGGGCGAGTGCATTCCCACGATGTCAATGAGTAATTACTCCCTTATTAAGCAAGCAACAGTATGGCACTGTCATTCACTAACCCACTCTCCTTAGGATATACATTGGATCAGGCCAGGCCGGGATTAAATGTCTAACTGAATAATCTTAGAGCAGCGCGATACACGAATGAAAGACGAATGAAAGAAACAAGAGACGACACGAGCGCAAGTGGTTTATTCTATACCGCTTTCCTGCGGCAAGACGTAGTACATCGGCCAGACAGGCCGCCGTATGAGCGGCTGTTTGAGCATCGCAGGTCAGTGAAAGGGGCAGTGTCATCGAACCTGGCTTTGCACTGCCGGAAATGTAAAGATTGTTTCCCCCGTTTGGACAGGACTAATATCTTGTTCAGTCACCCAGACCAGACCTGAAGGGAGTTAGTTGAGGCGTTTCTGATAAGCCAGGAGTCTCAAACATGCGTCGCCTCGCCTTCCATTAATCTCGTGGAAAAAGAGATTTGCGCTCTCGGGGAATGTGTGGCGACAGGGTGATAGCAGGTGCTTGTCATGTGCTAAGATGCTGAATGGCTTTGTTGGGATTAGGCGTTTTTGCGTTCCGCTACATGCGCGTACGGGTGTTGTGGGGGCTATCGCGATGTGCCTTTGTGTTTTATGGTTGTGTTTGGTGCTTATATATCTAACCATTCTAGGAATAAAATTCAGTTGTTAGAAAAAAAAAAACTGCGCTCGTGTCGTCTCTTGTTTCTTTCACTCGCCCAGTGTATCGCGCTGCTTTAAGATGAATCCGTTCCAACTTGCCCAGTTTTCTGTTCTCGTCTAACTGAAGCCGGAAAGGCGCTGATCGAGCGCACGCCACATCATTCGCTGCGGCGTGAAAGCTTCCACTACGCGAGATCGGTTACGTGCAGGCATCAGAACTGCAGACGCTGTTAAGGCACTGTTTTGTTGTAATGCACACAACACGACTTGTTCCATGTATTACGTACGCGGGGTTACGGAATCAAGCAGGTGGCGCGCGGAGCATGTCCAAAGAAGCACTTTAGCGTCCGTCGGTGCGGGAAGTGGCGCGTGGAGTATTCACTAACAAGTGCACGCACACGATTTCCGAACATGGAAACCGATGACGAGCGATCTAAACATGCAGCTCCAAAGTGAACGGCGCATTCTGCCGTTCCCGACACAGCGCCTCTCTCGGTATAGTCCGCGCGCCTCGAAGCGGAAGAAAAATTGAGCTTCTCCTCTTCCGCGTTTCGAAACCTTCTGCGAGAACGTACACATTTAGCGCGGGTTGCATTCTGCTTTATTCTCTCGTGCGACACTACAACGATAGTCCCATGAATCAACGGAAATACAAAGGACATAAAAACGAGTTTGATCGCTCGATGGTCGGCTGAGTTATATTCTGACCAGCTTTATGCTGGCAGCATTTAGCAGCTGAATCGGGTTACTCGCGCAATTCCTCACCCTCAGCACATCCAAGCGTCGCGAGGTAAATATCGAACCGCACAAGGTCGCGTTATATGATACTTTCCCCTCTTAGAATACAGCCAAAATGTCACGCATTGCATTTGAAACCTCCAGTCTTCAGAGTAACAGTTTTGCAAAGAATCGTCAGTGTTTTATGATGCCTCAACAAAACTTGGGTAGGGCCTAGTCCGGCTTTTGCAATTCTAGGGTCATTGCTTTTGCAAGGCGGAAAGTTTCCGACAGTGCAGACACGTCGCAGCAAAGCGACTCGCATTTTTTTTGTTTTCTGGGCAGGCCAAGCAGGTGCGTTTCGATTAGCCGTGGTACTCGAGAACAAATCCCTAGCGGTGACATGCGCACTGCAGACATTCATTGGCGGCGACATGCCAAACCACAGTTTGTGTTGAAGTAACTGAAGCAGGAACAAATACAAGAAGAGGACTAACAGCAATGGGGAGAGAAATTTTAAAAAACAAAACGAAATAGTCACGGTGAAATGCTATGCGAGGTAGCACTCCTAGCACAGAGCAGCCAAACAGTATCATGCAATGAATAATACATAAAAACAGTCAGTTTCAAGTCAGTAGACGGCTCTGTCTGCACAACGGGACACCAACGCATTGGTCAGACTTCGTGTCCATGCCTTTAGGAAGAAAGAAGGAGGAGTGTATGCCTCTCACCAAGCTAGAAAAGCGCCTATGCTGCTGTCCGGTCACCCGCAGTACACCCTCTTCCTGACGCTTCTCGCATTTACCGCCAGGTGGCGATACGGTCTACGGACATTGCGATACGCATCTCACCGCAATGCGACCTCCCACTGCCGGCGGCCGCGCGAAAACCACGCCACACGCATGGTTAGTTTATTGGATCTAACGCCCCAAAGCGACTCAGGCTATGAGGGACGCCGTAGTGAAGGGCTCCGGAAATTTCGACCACCTGGGGTTGTTTAACGTGCACTGACATCGCACTGTACACGGGCCTCTAAAATTTCGCCTCCATCGAAATTCGGCCCCCGCGGCCGGGATCGAACCCGCGTCTTTCGGGTCAGCAGCCGAGCGCCGTGACCACTGAGCCACCGCGGCGGGGCGCCACCCGCACGCATGCGAGCAGCTGCACCGACAATGGGGCAGCCACCACCAGAGCGGATCTGGGCCAAGTTCTTCACACGCGACACCGCAAGCGCGCCGCGTGAGCTCGAGGCCGGAAGCGCAGTTCGAAGAAGCGCGCCTTACGTCAGCCGCCGGTGTCCTCGTCACGCACAGCGGGGGCGCCACGCAGACACCCGAGCATCCGAACCATGCGGGCACGCTACGCCGGCGAGCTGCAGCGCCGCTCGAGCGTGCACTGGCGACGTTCCGGCGCCGAGCCAACAGTCGCCTGGCGTACTTGTCCTTCTCAGGCTCCGCGGGCTGTTTCGGACAGCAAGCTAGCACATTAGGCAGTAGCCCTAATGAAACAGCTGCACTCGATCCGATATGCCGGCCGTTTATGACAATGCGCGCTGGCAGAGCGGGCGGAAAAGGGACGCTGGATGCGCCGGTCGAGCTGTACAGGACGACACACGCCCGCAATACGTCCTTTACAACGACATGGCCAAGAACCGCCGTCAAGCTTTGCACTTGCACGACCAATGTAGAGTTATATGAATTGAGCGCAGCTTAGTGAACTTTTACGCACCATTACGAGAGAAGAACTGAAAACTGAGTTCATTTGAGCGCTATTTTGCAGAGCAACGCCACGGCATCCAGCCAGGGGAGGTCAAATGTTTATGGGAATCCCCCAAGGTGGAAGAGATTTGTAATAAGGGGAGTAATTACTCTTTGATATCCACCCGAGTGCAGCCATACGGCTACAAAGGAGAGCTACACAGCTTTCTCAGAAACGTCGTAGTTAGGAAAAATTCGTCCTGGTCCGGGGTGAAGCGATGGTCCCGAGTTCGAACCCCGGGCCAAGACGAATTTTTCTTTACGACGTTTCTGAGAAAGCTGTATAGCGACGCTCGGGTGGATGTCAGTGAGTAATTGCTCCCTTATTACCAGCCAGGGGAGGCATATAAGGCACAATATCAGGTACAAGAGACAGTCCCCCAGCCATCATGTTTGTCAACGATGACATCTATCCACTTTCACAGATTAAGGAGCGCGATCTTGACTTTCACCTCCACATGCATGGTCTTGATCCGGCGGCTAATAATACAGCTACCGGCTTCGGTTGCTGCTCATGCGTCCTAGAAACTATTCCCCGCCGGTGCTTGGATTTTACGCGTACCCGCAGCGGTGGCTCAGTGCATGTCTTTAGCGTTCGGCTGGCTGCATTTCCTTAGGGGACGAATGCAAATACGCCCATGTGCTGCGCGCTGCCAGCGGATCCGGAGCCCTCCACCATGGTGTCAACCGGGACGTGCCACTTCACGTACAACGAACGAGGCCCACTCGAGAGGCAGCAGAAGCGCACGTGTCGACTGCTGCCAGAAGCAACGAGTGTGCGAAGCGGCCGCCGGCTCCCGTCACGTGTATCGAATGCGCCATACACGCCAGCATCGCATGACAGCGCCACCGTCACCCCCTCTCCAAGGCGCGTGACTGCAACCCGACCCCTCGGAAGGAACCAAAGCGCGTCCGGTGGTCTGATGCTTAGCGGAGCTTCTTACGCGAGAGTCGGCGGCAGTTAGGGCAGAGCACTGAGGGATCCTCCGACGCGCTGCCTAAATCGAGCACGTGTTCGAAGCCCGCATCGAGATGCCGCGGACAGTCACACTCGTTGCGACCAGCATGCACGGCCGCAGCAGTTTGGACCAAAGGTGTGCGACAGCTGCGGCTGGTCGCGCCAGTGTACGGCGTTCTCAATGGAGCGATCACAATCATTACACTACCTTCACTCAAAGGATGCGCAAAGAGTGATTTTAGCAACAGTCCATTATTTAATTAGGGACAAATCCTCTTGAGTGCTGCCATACTGCTAAAGAGGAAAGCCACACACCTCAACTGAAATCTAGTCCACCTATCCCCTAAATATCAGAAACGTTCATATTCGTACAAAGGCCGCCTGGCAGCCGCACCGGGAAAAAGACGCTGCAGCGCTGCCTTCAGACCACACCTGAGAAGTCCCTGCCTTCTCTGGGAACATGCTTGAGAGTCTGGACAGAAACAGCAAAGCGGCACCGCTGTCAGCCGGATTCTCGGTTTAAAAGCAAGCTCGTTTATTAAGACTTGGCCGAATAAAGCTAAGCGAACCATTCTCTGCGGAGGACCTTGCTGATGCGTCCCTCGTTCGTCTCCCTCGGAATATGGGCCTCTTGCTGTTCCGGCGCTCTGCTCGGGGGTTTGTCGCTCGTTGCCCGTGTGATGGGAGTCCGAATGCGTGGTTCATGGAAATGCTGACACGGCGGTGACCTTCCTTTGCGTATAATGCTGTGCGTCTAGGCAGCCCTCTTAATATCTTAACCCTGACCGAACCGCTTATTCCGGCTCGTGGGAGGAAAAGCCACCAAGGCAAAGAAGAATCAATGCAATGCGCTGCTCCGAGCCCCGCAGCTCTCTGTTACAGGCGCTCCGAAATCGCGAACGGGGCCATGAAAAAGCGGGCGGGAAGGTGAACAGCAAGAAGAAACAACAGCCGCCACGGGTCATTAGCGCTCGGCACACGCTGCAGTCCCAGCGGCGGTCGCAGGGGGAAGAGGGCGGCAGCGTTTATATATGCACGCGCGCTCCGGCGACGCGTGCACGCCACGTTCCTCGCCGTGACGCATCGCAGGACAGTCTCGATCGGTTGATCGCAGCATCATGGCCCCGGCCCTCGTCCGCTCCACCACCGCCGAAAATAGCCACCTCGGCGGCTGCTATCATGTGCCACTGCCGAGAGAGGGCACGCCATGCCGGGGGAGGAGGTCTCCTTCACACTCGGCCAGCAGAGCCGCCACCATCGAGGGCGAAATTCTTATCGCGGAGAAAATGACCTCGCTGAGATACGGCCACTGCGTTATATACAGGGAACCAGATGCGGACAAAACGCTCGGAACGGCGTCCTGTTGCAGCCGCTGCGATGGGCACTGCAGATACGGACAGCGTTCTCCTCGTCTGCTCACCAAGCGGACACATCCGAGCGAAAAGGACAACTTCAGTAACTTTTCACAAGTGACATTTTGTGCGCACAATGAACCGCGTCTGTCTCCCAACCTCCCCTCCTGCCAGAGCAGCTGGGTGAAAGCAACTGACAACAAAACGAGAAAATCCGGTTTAAATTAGGGAAATCGGTAGCGCACGACAATAATTCGAAGTTTCTAAGGATGTCAGAACGTGTAGCTCGAGTTCCCGCGGTAAAAAGAGAAGTTCATATTCCTCTTTCGTGCACCTTTAACGCAAACGGCGCGCGAATCTCTAGCCTTGGGATGTCAAGAAAAACGATGCAGTGAGCTCACGCGCCCACAAACGCACTGCGACGAACAAGCCGGGAAGGTACAGCCTTTGTCAAAAGTTTGGAGCCCAAGGGGTTTGCTTCTGAAGCGCACTGTCTGGTTCGTAATGCATCTCCAGCGCTCCAAATTTGCTGAAGGTAAGAAGACTTCTGGTCCTGCCTCCTCCAATTGGTAGAACTATGTTACAGGAGTCCCACTGCGAGGCTTAGAAGCAAAACCCCTGGGCTCTAAACTTTTGACAAAGACTGTACATATGCGTCGCGAAGCTTGGCTTCCACCCTGTCCGACATGTACACAGCACTGTAACACCGAGTTGAAGGCGTTTTTCCCTTTGCTCACCGTCTGATCTAACCAGCCTTTCTAGGAGCGGTAAACCTTGAGGAGGTAGACGCGATTGTAAAGAGAAAGCGCAGCAGCACGCACAATGCGCGAGAACCAATGAACGATTTCGAAAAGTTCGTTTCAACCGTTTCCGACGACACAGCGTGGAACGGCAGCGCCTTTCGAAACGAGTGCAGAGAGCGGAACAATTTCGAGAGCAGCTGAGCTGATAACCTTCACCTGTCTCCTGCAGTCGCTGGACGCGTCCACTGGCGGGACGTGAAAATAAAATGAGAAAGAACGTACAAAAGTGAAGGGCGAGGAGTTCGGAAAAGATAGGACGAGCAGAGAGCATACAACACGCGGCGACGCCTGTAGGGCGACGCGATTCAACCCGCGGACGATCGGTAACCCGCCGCAGGCCGGCTGCACAGCTCTCGCAGACAATGGACAAACCCGCTGCCGATTACATATCGGAGAGGAGAAACAACAACGCAGCGTGACGGCAGCTAACGAGACAAAGCACGTGCACGGTCAGGTGAACGAAACGTGACGCCTTGACACACTTGCCGGCCTGCCATCTACCAATCGGTTAAACAGTGCGGACCAATCGGTTGAGGGCGCGCTCGGATGAAGAAGCGCCGGTGCGCGCGTGTGCAAATCACAGCGGCGGCGAACGAAGGCCTCCGGCAGAGGAGTCTCGTGCAGCAGCTGAGCCGAGGAATGGAGTGGGGGGGGGGGGGGGGGGGGGGGGGGGGGGGGGGGGGGGTATCGCATCTACCCAGGGATGCAAGGGAACATGCGGAGAGCACATTCCGTGGTGCGTTCCTGGTGAAAGAGGGAGACGAATGTGGACAGAGATGGGGTGCCCACGAAGGGCGGGAATGAGGAAAATGAAGAGCTGAAATGATCGCGCAGGCGGCCAGCTTGACGTCTACAAATGAGCCCCCCCACGAGGATATTACTACTACCACGGCCGGCCGACGCCATTTTGTTGTTTTGCTCCGCCGTATTATCGCGGACCTGACCGGTCGCGTCGACGGCGAGAGACGACAGAAAGCAGAGCGCCAGGAAGGAGATCGTCTCGTTAAGGGGAAAACAACACTTTCGTCCAGCGCCGGCGTAAACAAGATGGAAATGCCGCGCTCGCGAGTAAAGAACAAGGCTACGCAGCGTGTCAGGGGACGGGAGCGAATCACCGAAGCCTGTCGGCGCGCTATACAAGGAAGCCTGACGAAAAGCCCCAAAACTGCCCGGTCGTTCAAGGAGCGCCCTGGAGAAGAACGGATCATGGGGCAAGCGTATCAGCCTCAGCGCCGAAGCACGCGTGAACCTGACGTCGTAGTAGAGGAAGTAGAGGAAGAAAATAGGCCGTGTGCGTCAAACTCGCGTCTGCCAGCAGCGATGATTAGAACAGATGAGAAATTGTGTTGTAGGAGCACCCAACGGAAAACATCTTTTCAGTATGCGTTACCGCGCTGAATACTGAGCTGCAAGAAAAAGAAATCGAACACTAAAGCTCTACAAGCAGTGTGCTGCAAGCCGCAGGAACGCGAACAGCGAGCATGAGGAAAAATCGAAGCGCCTTAACCACCACAAATGACAAGGGGTTGGGCGTAACAGAAACCGAAGGTTAACCATAACCAGCTCATTTGCAACTGCCCCTGCTCTGACCACCTAGATGCGCATGCCTTGACACACATATTTTTCTTCCGCGCACACCCGGTAACCTAAACGTCAGCAACAGAATCTGCACACGCTCAGCTACGCTACACACCTGTTCGACTGACCGACTCGAGAAGGCAGCACTCGGCTGTCCGACATGGCGGATTAATTATTTCCGGTCTCGCAGTAAACCAGCACTGCGCACACGCGGGGCCCTAATTGCGCGCCACTGCGCAACCCGCGCACTGCACGAAAAGCGTGACGCCGAAAAAAAGAAGAAAAAAAAGCGCCGTGCAGTTTCGCCCACAGGCGCTCACTCCAGAGGCTTTTTGCTGTTTGTTTTATTTTAGCAGTGAAAAACGCAAGTTTCGCCACTGCGACCTCCATGAAGCGAGAACGAAGCTCACGACCAAACCACGTGGATGCGCAGAGGCAGAGGTACGCTGGGAACCTCGTTTGTTTGTTTATTCTTTATTTCGTTCCACCGGTAACGCGGCAGATTCCTCTTCCGGGTTTTCTCTTTGTGTGTGTGTGCTACTGCTGCAGCCTACCACTGGGCCTGGGTTTACGCGGCAGACTGTCACCGAGCTTAATCGCCTCGGCGCTTTACGAGCGGAGGCGCGGGAACAGGTTTACGAAGCCGAGCGACTTCCCTTGCCCTCCTCCGCCCCCGGTTCGCCTCGCTCCTCTTTCACCTCTGCGCGTCAGTTCATCAGGTCATTACACACTACGCAGAATGCGTCTCGGCCGCTTTTCCACCGACACATCGGAAGAAAGGCCACTGAACAACTGAAAGCGCACCGACACGATCGTTGGAGCCATCACGCGTCTCCCGCCGCAGACAGGCGTGAATGAAAGGAAGCACAAGTCACGGAGCAATCAACATCGGCGTTATCTCCGTATCTATGCCAATAGACGTAATCAGAGACGGCGTTTACGCGAGACAGCAGATCCATTCGGAACGCCGCACACTTGATAGAGCCGGCTAAAAAAATTGTCAGTGGCTTAGCTCTGGTTAAGCCTGGATATACAAGCGAAAAGCTGCAGTTATGCTTAGTTTCACGTCATGGCTGTCGCAAACAATGTTCGCGAACAATGCACTGGGAGCACCACGATAATGGTGTAGGCAACCGCATGCGTAGTAACTGTGGTAAACACGCGGCTGCAAGTAGCGTAATACGAGGAAGCCGAGCGCGCGCCGATGCGTACTCGGTAAACACGCGCAGAGCGCGCGAACGACGGCGAAGGTCGACCGCCGCCGACCACCTGTGCCTCTCCAGTGACGTCACGCGGCGAACACGCGCATGCGCAGCTGTGGCTAAAATTGATCACGGCGCACGCCAGACCCGGTGTTGACGAGCCTAGTGAAGCTTTTCGCTTCAAAAATGATGCCTTCATTACCTCCGACATGTGCCCCCTTCCAAGGAACAATTTTTGCACAGTTTTTGCTACGTCTTCGCTACAAATTGCACTCAATTACGGTGCGGTCGCTCCACAGTCGGAAGGCCCTCATCACTACTACTGCTGTTCCCTTACACGAGTGCCCACATGACTCGAAGCAAGTATCTGCTCGACCACGGGCACATTGAAAGCGCCACCTCTACCTCCAATCATCTGACACCGAAGAACCACACTAATCACTTTTCTGCTAATAAAATGTAAAAAAAAACTTCCGCGGAGACACTTAAGACTGCTTATGTGCAGGAATGGGAAAGCATTACTGTTCCTCTGTGCACTGAAACCCACACATCCCCCGACCGCCGCGGTGGCTCAGCGGCAATGGCGCTCGGCTGCTGACCCTAAAGGCCCGGGTACGATCCCGGCCGTGGCGGCCGAATTTCGATGGAGGCGAAATTCTAAATGCCGCAACCCCAGGTGGTCGAAGTTTCCGGAGCCCTTCACTACGGCGTACCCCATAGCCTGAGTCGCTTTGGGACGTTGAAGCCCCCTTAAGCCATAAACCAAACACGCGTATGACACCACCCGGAACGTTGTTTTGCGTCACAATTTTGGTACGAATGCCGGGAAAACTGGCGCCATATGGAGGTCGGTCAGCGGCGGCTACATGTAAAGCACTGTCTTCTGAGGTGGCGTTGCTCGGCTTGCTATGTGCGTCATACGGCAGCTGGACGACGTCGCCCCATTTTTCTGCACAATCTGCGAGTACGCTGCCGGCTTTCCTCG